>NW_006204006.1:1059256-1064215 GCF_000334495.1 Tupaia belangeri chinensis | reverse complement strand
AAACGTGGGCCTGCGCTGTCCCAGCCTGCGGCAGCCGCTGGCCAGAGGGCTGCTGAGCATGCGTAATACAACACATCCACACTGCGACTGGGGCGTATAAACCGGACCAGGGCTCCGAGCTGGCACAGAGAAGGTCACTGCACAGAGGTGGTCACGCTGATTATGCCTGATCACATTCTGGGTACGGAGGCCTACATAAAGTACATTTCTGAACGAATTTCATCGTGTCAGACATTTAATTTGGCTCCCTGCCTCATGCTTATGGTGATTCTCAAGGAGCCAGTGGGGTGGCAGTTGGAAAGCCACATCTCCAACACGGCCACTTCCACCCTGCAGTACATCCGGCAGGACGGCCACCTTGAGATGGCAGACCATGCTTCATCTGGTACAACTCATCACCCTCTAATAGAGGCTCCTGCCACATGGACCTCTTGCAGCCAGACCTGACCCCCAAACCCCCCGTCCTGGGCTGTCTGAATGCTAGCACACTCTGGGCCCACACCTTGATTCTAGCACAGCACGCCTCAGCACACAGGTGCCTCACACATCTACACGCATCTAACAAAGACGCACTCTTCCATGAGAATCTGCTCAAACAAGGGCAGGCCTGAAAGAGGGGCTCGCTTTCTTCCTTTAAATCAAAAGTTCTCTCAAAGACCTAAGTTCTGTTTTTCTTTTCTTTTTTACTATAGGGTGCTCGTCAAAAACAGACAAACAGAGGAGAGTGAGAAATCACCCTCTAAGGGGCAATGGCCATGCAGCAATCCCTTCTCCCGTATTCTCCTCTGAGGATTTTGGGCACACACGCATCCAGTGTGTATGTCAAGCTGTCCAGGATTCAAACTGTGCAGTTGGCAACATGGGATCCAGCTGCCTTTACCACCATTCCAACTGCTGGCCCCTGAGTCTTGGGGTTTTGTTTGTTTGTTTGTTTTCTATTTGGGAGGAGATTCCCCCATGGATCTTATTTTCTCTTTTAACAAATCCATTGTTCATTTTTCTTTAAAATTTGTTCCAATGATTAAAGCTGAGCAACTGTCACACAGCATGAAGCAATAGGGGAAGGCAAGTCCCCTCCTCACCAACTTGAGTGAGGCACCAGCAGGAAAACGGTTGGAGCTGGCCTCTTCACACCTTGTCCCTGAGGATGCCCCAGCCCTACGGCCTCCTACAGGGCCCCAGAGCAGAGATGGTGGGTTAGTCGGTGGTGTTGGACAGGAAGGAGCTGCAGAGCAGGCCTGCTAAAGCCACCCCACTGTTCACCATCTGTGTGACCTCCTACAAGTTAATCTCCTTGCCCTCGTTACTCCATCTGTAAAGCGGGAGTAAGTGGGATTATCCTTATAGGTTTATTGGTAAGATTAAATGAGAGAATTCATGCCAAATGCTCCGTACTACTTTGAGCCTTATCAAATTGCCATTTTTATAGATTAAAATGGTTAAATGGCTGCAGTTTCATATTGTTCAACCTAATCTGACACCTGGCACTGAAGAGTCGATGCTCAGTCAACACCATGAAGTGAAAGGAGACAGCAGAGCACAGAGGACCCTTGCTCAGATGTGCTCTGTGCAGTGCAGGGTGTAGATATGGTATGTATGGGCAAGTGTGAGCATTGTGTGTGTGTGTGTGTGTGTGTGTGTGTGTGTGACAGCGAGTGCAGATATGTGTGGTGCATATGTATGGGTGTGTATGAGCATGGTGTGTGTGACAGTGCGAGTGTGTGTGTATGTAACGTGTGTGTGAGCACACTATGTGTATATGACTGACGGTGACTGTGAGTGTGTGCATGTGTGGTGTGTGGGTGTCAACATGTTGTGTATGACTGGCAATGAGTGTGAATGTATGTGGTATGTGCTGGGAGGGTGTGGGCAAGTCGAAGCTACGGTTGAACAGACAAGGTTGAGTGGCTTTAACTCCAGGCACTCCCTGCCTAATCCCCTCCAGGGCTACCTACATGGTCTGTGACCTTGGCAGCCCCAACCACATTCACAGGTGGACTGTCCCTGACAGCTCACCAATGTGACTTCCCAGCTCAGGGAGTCAGTGACAAAACTGCTCCCAGATTCTCAGAGTACTGAGTGCGTGTGGAAGAGCACTACCGTCTGCACCACCTGAAACAAACGAGTCCTCAGCCTTTCACTAGCCATCTAAAACAAGAGCACCAGGAAATCCAGGCCAGCACTAACCTCACGAGCCCAGGTCGTGTCCCCACGGCAAGGCCAGCCTCAAATTTTTGGCCTCCCCAGAAACAAAGTGCAGTGAGCTATGGTGATCCCCTCAAATCTCAGAGGCTCGAATGTAGGCTGTAGGCTTCAGAAGCTTACGGGCAGCTTGTGCATCTGCGCCCAGGAGGGCACACTGCTCTTCTCAATGGAGCATGAGGGTGTCCTGCACAATTTTACCTGAACATGAAGGCAGCTAGCTGTCAGCAAGCCCAGGTACGGAGTGACCTCTAAGGGTCCCCGGGGGTCTGCGTCTCACCTCTGCTGGCCCAGTTCCGGGAGAATGCACAGGCATAGAGAGCAAGGTGTCACCGAAGCAAGGGGGGTCCTTGTCTGCAGGCTTTGCCCCGGGCCTGAGCAGTGGGCAACTACAGTGTACATGTGTCAGTGGGAGAGGGGAGGTGCTGCAGGGGCCCTGCTGGATGAGGGATAGGATGCTAACTCTTCTAACAGCAGAACCAACACTGTATCCCTCACTGAGTCTTCTTGGAGGATGACAGTGACCCCAGGGCACAGAGGCCAATCTCTAGTCCTTCAGCAGGCAAAATGAACTGGAAGAACCACAGCAGCAGCCAGTATAAAGCTGTAAGAACCTCCCCAGGGCATCGTGAAGTTCATGGTGTGACCCTGGGGATGAGGAGTCTCCTCACCCTGGCCTCCCAGGCCTTTACCTGTCTTCAGGACCACCAGGTGTGCAGCATCATCCCGAACATAAGAGACAGCAGCGATGTCGTGGATGGGCACTCTGAGGATGAGGTCCTCCCCGTCCCGCCAGGCTAGCTTTACATTGTAGGCAGACAGACTGAGCACGGCGTCATGCTCCTGTGTCAGGTGCCCCGGAAGCTGGTGGGCTCTCTGCAAGGAAGCACAGGGTGTCAGGAACATGGACCTGGCTGATCTGGGAGCACTGAGTGGCCTGGGTCACATGCGATTGGCACTGAGTGCATTAGGCACATGTCATATCCCTAAATATAGTGAAGCCCACTCCAGGGACACCACTGTGCTCATAGCATCTAGGGGGCTCTTCTAGAACCAATTCTAGATTTGGACTTACAACACATTGTCTGCAATATTATGAAAGTGTGAACAGCCCAGAAAACAGGAAGACCATATCTAGAGAATAATGTTAATGCTCAGACTGAGGAACAGTCTTTATGGCTAAATGCCAAGGGCACTCATACTATGATGAGACTGAGCCAACTCTCAGGGCCATAAGGCCAAGAGCAAGGGGCCCGGGACAGGGGCAGCAAGGGATGAAGATGGGCTAGGAGGAGGTTACCTTGGCACTGTCTATGAAACGCAGGATTTCAGTCCGACTGGAAGGATTCAGGTACCCTGGTATGGACGTGAGCTGACCTAAATACTGAAAGAAGTGAAGAACGTGCCATGAGCAAGGGAGATGAGCTGAAGCCACCCTCGCTCCCAGACAACACAGACCTGAGCCTCGTGGTGGCTAGCAGCCCCACAGCTGCACCCCAACTCCTGTGGAGGCCTGCCACGAGGAGGCCCTGAATTCTTACAGGAAGTTCTGCAGGCTGAGGATCTATCTTACTGTGCCGCATTCAAAATCATCATCAAAAGCCCCACAAAGGGCATCTCAGAACCAGTTCTGGTAGAGACTCCTGAAATATTCAGACAAGAAGCCATTTTAAAGCTGAGGTGTGTCCTGGCATATTCAGGGAAGCTATGCTCTAAACTGCATCTACTAGTTTCCGGAAATATTCAGACAAGTGAAGCAGAGATTTTGTCACAGAATGACCAGAAACAACCACAGAGGCACAAGAAACATGAAAAATCAAGAAAATATCTCTCCCTTAAGGGAAAAGAATAATCCCTCATCAACCACAGACAGTACAGTAGAACTCATGGAAATGTCTGGTAGAGAATTCAGAATATTCATAGTGACAAACTAAACGAGATGCAAGAGCTGAGAGATAATGAACACCAGAAGATGCAGGAGAAAGAGACGAGTTCCAGGAGGTGCTGAAGTTCTTCCATGATCTGAAAGAGGAAACACACACCATAAAAAAGAATCAGATGGAACTGTTAGAAATGAAGGCTGCCATTCAGGAAATCAAAACCTCCCTTGAAAGTATTAAAAGCAGATTAGTCCATGCAGAAAATCAAATCTCGGATGTGGAAGGCAAAACCTCTGATCTAGAAAAAACAAGCAAAAAAACTATGAAAATAATCCCCCCCCAAAAAAAAACCAAGAATACTATACAAGAAATACTAGACAGCATTAAGTGCACAAACATCCAGATAATCGGTATCCCAAAAGGTGATGAAACTAATAAGGGCATTGACAATCTATTCCATGAAATCTTGGAAGGAAACTTTCCAAATCTAGACAGGCATTCAAATATCCAGACCCAAGAAATAGGAAGGACCCCTAACAGAATCAACCCAAGAAGATCTTCTCCAAGGCACATCATAGCCAGACTGGCCGAATCTACAGACAAAGACAAGATACTAAAATTGGCAAGAGAGAAACGTCAGGTTACTTATAAAGGTTATCCAGTCAAGTTAACCTCAGACTTCTCATCAGAAACAACGTGAGCGGGAACCAGCAGTTAGCGTAATGGCTATGTCACTGGACTCCCACGTAGTCGACCGCGGTTTGCGTCCTGGACCCGGTGACTTAAAACTCACGCGGGCGCGTGTGCGTGCGTGCTCAAGATCCCGAGAGGAGAATGGAGGAGAAGGGATTGCGGCGTGACCATCCCCCCTGGGGGG
>NW_006204006.1:1055146-1058132 GCF_000334495.1 Tupaia belangeri chinensis | reverse complement strand
GGACCCGGTGGCTTAAAACTCACGCCGGGCGCGTGTGCGTGCGTGCCCAAGATCCCGAGAGGAGAATGGAGGAGAAGGGATTGCGGCGTGACCATCCCCCCTGGGGGGTGATTTCTCGCTTTCTGTCTCTATGTCTCTCTCTGTCTGTCTGGCGAGCGCACGCGCCCTACAGTGAAAATCTCTCCAAAAGTCTCTCCAAAAAAAAAAAGAAATAAGAGAACAAAAGGCAACTAAGAGAATGACCAATTTAATGCTAGGGACAAGAAATATCAATAATAATGTTGCATGTTAACTTCTAGGATTTAAACAGAAAGATTGGACCACAATAACAAAGAGAGTTTGAACCTAAGACTGAAATCATGAAATAGAATTTTACGACTTTTGAGTAAAACATTACTGATTTTTTTTACTATGCTTCGTTTTCACAATTTAAACATTTTACTTTCGTTTGACTTGTTGATAGGTTCAGCAATTTGTTAAAATATTTTTCTTGTTTGTTTCTTTAAATGGAAACAAATTTTTCTTCCCTCCTGACCCCTCTTGAATTGGAAATATTTGGGAGTATTCAAAAATTTGCATAAGTTCAATAATGCTTGTTGCATTGAATCATAAACTGGAAATACTCATTATTAGACAGGTAATGTCATACCTGAAGATTAATCAGAAAACGATGGAACTCAGGTGGATCTCAAGTAAGCCAACAGAAGCTCTTAGAAAGATGGCCTGGCACCATAAATAGTTCTGTCTGACAGAGAGGATCAGAGAAGATACATGAAAGAATTTATAACATAAAATAACCTGGACTTTTTCAGCCCAGCATTGTAATCAGTAGAGATTGCAAAAGAGCAACCACACCAGAGGATTACCTTGAGAAAGATTTTGAAGGAAGAAAAGGAGACTGATCTTTGCTAGCAGGTGGTAGATCACACAATACTCGGTAGGCAGGGCTGAATTGAGAAAGTTTATGTGTGCCTACTGTGCTGGGCATTTGCTTTTCAACAGTTTGAGTAGTTGACATGTAAATATTTTCTCAAAAATATTTAAAACCACACTGTCTCTGTTGTTATAGAATCACAAACAAAATTATAAGAAATATTTTGAACATTTTTTTAATTTAAATTTTAAAATTCAGTATTGTGAAATTTTAAAAGTTGTTTATTAACTGTCAAGAACTATGAAGTATGAGCAAAAATTTTTTGATATGTAAAGTAAATGTTTGTGGAAAAATGTAAAAATAAATAAATAAGTGGGGGGAAAAAAAAGAACCAGTTCTGGTAGAATCTAGATTCTAAAATGGCTGGTGCTTCCCAGTCACTGTAGGGAGAACTGAAGACAGTGACACTGGGCACTACTCCATAAGCTTCCAATATTCCAATAGGCAACACAGCTGAGAAATGAGAACAGAAAGGAAGTGCTACAAATTATACATGTCCTCCCATAAATATGTCAAACACTTAATCCCCACTACAACAGGATTAGAGGAGAGATTTTTTAAGAGGTGATCAGGCCAGGGGGCTCTGCCCTCACAAGTGGATTAACGTTGTTATCTTGGAAGTGGGCTCCCTATAAAAGAGAGTCTGGACCCTTCTTACTCTTCCTCTCACCCTCTGTTGCCTTTCCACTGCTGGCATAGGACAATGTAACAACAAGGCACTCACCAGAGGCTGTTCCTCTGACCTTGGACCTCCTGGACTCCAGAACTGTGAGAAATAAATTTATCTTCATTTAAAATTGCCCAGTCTGTGGTACTGTCACAGCAGAACAAAATGAACCAAGACAAGAATGAATAGGTTTCTTCTGTGACACATGGCCGTGAGTCACCTGGCTCAATAAATCTCCATGACCAAGGACCTGAATGAGAAAGGCTGTGACTTGCTGTTTGCATCAGCGTCTTATCAAGTAACACAATGTTTTTAACATTTCATTTTTTAAAATTATTTTAAAATATTATTATAATTTTATTTGCTATAGGGACATGTGCTTACCAGAGAGAGAGAGTGAGAAAGTGAGAAAGCAAGCTGCCAGGTATAGGACTGGAAACACAGTCAGCCATGTGGGAGTCTAGCACCCCAACCGCCATGCCATCTACTGGCCCCAACAGTTCATTTTTAAAAAATATGCTAGTAACTTTGTCCTAAGAACAGACTTTTTAAAAAAATATTATTTTTATTAAACATTATTTATTTTTTATTTATTCATTCACTTCTTTTAACTTAACCAGACAGAGACACACACACACAGAAAGTGAGAAAACAAGCAACTAGGTCCAGGACTTGAACCAAACCGCCCAGTTGACCATGTGGGATCCAACACCTCAACCTCCGCACCACCTTCTGCCCCAATAAAATCACTTTTCAGATAAGGAAAAATCCCAGCTCTGACTCATCACAGTTCAGATGGGACAAAGCACCCCTCTTGGGGAGTTCTTTATTTTTCTCTAACCAACTGAGTTTTATGTGTTGCATAATAAGCCACCTAACATCTTTCAGGTATCACAAAATGAATTAGAGCCCAATAAAAATTAGCTTTGGGGAGGGAACGTAATTCTACTCAATTAAGGAAAACATTTTTATAGACCACAGATTAGTTTATTTTTAACACCCATCATGCCATGAATTCATAGGGAATAGGTTCCAGAAGCTCAGGCTCCTTTCCATTGGTTCTCACAAAGTGTGCTTATCTGGGTGGGGCAGGCTGGTGCTTTAGTTGAACCCAGGTACCTTTCTCTTTGGCTTCCTTCTTTTTCTGGTCATTTTCCTTCACATGGTTTAGGAAGCTATCTCTGCTCTTAGAATGCTTACTATGCTCAATATGCACATTCATTCTCTTGGCTAGAATCTTGCTCTTAACTTGTTTGTTCACAACAATGCCTATAGCATGCTGGGTAACACTGTAGACTCTTCCAGGTTTGCCATGGTAACATTTGTAGGGCATTCCTTTTTGAACAGTACCTATTCCCTTGATGTCTACAATATCACCTTTCTTG
>NW_006204006.1:1054446-1055083 GCF_000334495.1 Tupaia belangeri chinensis | reverse complement strand
TTCCCTCTTGCCCTTTGTGTTCGTCATTTTGCTTAATTACTGGAAGATGGTGGTTCTGGCCGAAAGGACCTGGGGTGTTCTTAAAATGGCTGTCTTATCTGCTCCCAGGTGAAGGTGCTCAGCCCGGGTATCCCAGGCTGCGCCCATGGCCCATGTATTGTGCCAGTGAGGCAGACCCAGCACGTCAGGGGCAGGGGCATGGGGAAGACAGCTATGAGACAGTGAGCACGGGTGCCTGACCAGCCACTCTTCAGCTCATGCAGCTCCTGCCTTGGTGAGACAGAAAGTGGGCCAGGTGGCCCTCCTGCATGCCAACCCCACTGCTGCCATGCGGCACTGCAGTCTGCAGGCCAGCGTACTTACTACCTCACCAGAAGTCTCATTTGGTGGACGGGGTGGGGGAGGCAGTTCTAAACAAACTTCTTCCAAAAATTATTTTTAAACAAAAGCCAGTAGAAGCCCATTTTATTTATTTTTAGGTTTTGCCACAGAGCACGTGTGCTCCCTAGAAAGAGAGAGAAAATGAGAAATTACCCCCTAGGAGGGATGGCCACTCCACAATCCCTTCTCTTCCATTCTTCTCAAGATTTTAGGGGTGTGCATTCATACACACACACACACACACACACACCCACGA
>NW_006204006.1:1042736-1054335 GCF_000334495.1 Tupaia belangeri chinensis | reverse complement strand
CAGCCCCTTTATCACCATACCAAAAGAACTCCTTTTTTTTTTTTTTTTTTGGAGAGGGTCTTGCTATAGGGCGCGTGTGTTCGCCAGAAAGACAGAGAAAGACAGAAAGCAAGAAATCATCCCCTAGTGGCGATGGCCACACTGCAATCCCTTCTCCTCTATTCTCCTCTTGGGATCTTGGGCACACACGCACATGTGCTGAGCGTGAGTTAAGCCACTGGGTCTGGGACTTGAACAGCGGTCGACTACATGGGAGTCCAGTGACACAGCCATTACGCCAACTGCTGGTCCCTAGAACTCCCTAGAGACCACATCAGCCTCCCAGTAACTTCCATCTGACAGGCCTTAATTGAGATGTTTGCCACAGCTGAGGCCAAGTCTGGAACCAGAGAGAAGGACAGGACCCTGAAAGTTGGGATGGGAATTTAGGGGTAGATGCCTGAAAACCTCAATCCCCAAATTCTTCTGAACACTTAGGGTCTGCAGAAGGGGCCCACTCTTCTTATTGGTAGAACTCCTCCCCCAGTAACCCCTGCTTGAAGGTAACACACAAGCCTCTCACGAACAGGCATCTTTTAGACAGTACTCACTCTTGCAGATCTGCTCTGCCCTCCCCAGTGGCTACAGGACCCTCTCTGGAACCCACATGTGTTGCAGGAGCTAGCCTGCACATGTGCAGCAAGACTGGGTCTAGGGGCTGGATATTCAGGTGAAGGAGGGTCACTCTCGAACAGGACACACTCATTGATGCAAATCACACCAAATAAAGGCCCACAGCCCACTCTCATGGGCTGCTGGCTTGGCTCTCAGGTGCTCTACAAAAATGACAGCACACATTCAACCAAGCAGAGGTCACAGAGCTGCTCTGGCAAATGGCATGAAGATATCCAAAGGCTCAGGGAAGTGGCCAGGCTGGAGCGGATCTACAAAACGACAGGAAAATCTACCTGTGGCCCATGTGCTTTGGGAGGAACTGAACCACTCCCCCTACCATGGCACTGAGGAATGTGCTAGAACGGGCACCAGCACCCAAGAACCTCAGCCCCTGGCAGGAAAGCTCATGGTCAGATGTGCCTGTACAGAACTGGGCTCCATAGGAACAAGGGGGTGCCAGGACCCCAGGACAGCAGAAGTCAGAGGGCAGCTCTGAGGCACCTGGCTGGGGATGGCTGGTGCTCTTAAGCAGCAAGGTAACCACGACAGTCACAAGGACCCATGCAGATGGCTCACAGAATGCTGAATTTTCAAGGGGCAAGGCACACAGGCAGTCAAGAGGGTACTGCTTCACAGACAAGGGGACTTCAAAACATTGATGGAAGGATGGAATTAAAGTCTGAGTTCATTTTGGTGTAAAAAAGTTTGAAAGCCACACGTTTTTTCACAATACCCAGTTTCCATGAATTTTTCTGAAGACCTCACACATACAGAGGGATGAGCTTCTGCAATCAGAGGGGTCAATCCCTGACTCAGCTTCTGGACTTGAAGCAGCTCTCAGACCCAGAAGCACAAACTGAACGACAGGCCAAGCCTGCCTGGGAGTAAGGATGCACCCAAAGGGACTCCATCACCCAGGAAAAATGCCTTCAGGAGTGGGGATCTCTGAACATTTGAAATAGGGCAATCTCAGGGCCAGCAGTGGCATGGTGGTTAAGGGCACTGGATTCTCACATGGCTGACAGCAGTTCGAGTCCCGGACCTGGTAGTTTGGTTTCTCATGTTCTCTCTCACTCTGTCTCTATCTCTCTGTCCCTCTCTGGTCAAGTTTAAATAAATAAACAAATAAAGATTAAAAAAAAAGAAGAAGAAATAGGGGACTCTTTGAACATTTGCTGCTGATGCTCAGAGCCCCAACCTGCCAGCAAGGCCCTCTGTGGAACAGGGAACCCTGGGAGTCAGAGTCCAAGCCACATCAACCTCAAACTGCGTCCATTGGATCAAGACTCAAGAGAAGGCATCTGTTCACTTCCTGATGAAAAAAGACCAGGAACAGGAATAGACATACTTAGTTTAGCAACTGACAGAGTCCTCACACTGGTTTTTTTTTTTTTTTTTTTTTTTAAAGGATTTATTTATTTAATTCCATTTTGTTATTATTTTTTCATTTGACCAGAGAGAGAGAGAAAGGGAAAGTGAGAAAGCAAGCCATCAGGTCCGGATTTGAATCATGGTCGGCCATGTGGGAATCCGGCACTTTTAACCACCACGCCACCTGCTGGCCGGTCTTATGTTGGTTCTTTGACCTGTGAACAAGAGTTACTGAAGTAGAAAAGGTCAGCTGGAAGGCCCTGAAAAATTACCCCACTCTCTCCTACGTCTGGCCAAAGTACTAAATCAAAAACATTATCATTAAGGTCAGAGCAGGTGGCATGGAGGTTAAGGCAGCCAGATCCCACATGGCCAACTACACGTTTCAAGTTCCAGACCCAGCAGCTTGAAAGACACACTGGGCCCATCTGTGTGCATACCCAAAATCCTGAAAGAAAAACAAGGGATTATGGTGTGACTATCCCTGGGTGGGGCGTGGGGAGGGAATCCAGCCACCTTAACCACCATGCCACTGGCTAGTCTAGCTCTGAGTTTTGAGGGCCTGAGGTAAAATGTTTCTTCTGACAGGAGACACGACAAGGATCAGTTGCTAACTGGTCATTCTGGGCTCCTCAAGCTAGCATATAAGCAAGCAAAGAAGCCACTCTTCTGCAATGTAGTTGGACTCCATCACTCCATGGCAGTGGGACAGAAAAGTCAGGAGATCCCCTAAGACATATCTACAAATCAGAAACCACCTGGCAAGGGCAGGATAAGCAAGGGCTGAGACCATGAAGCAACAGGGACCACCAACCAGGGAACAGACACAAGTATGGGCAGGGAAGGAGGGAGACAAGGAGTGCCAGTCAGTCACGGACCCCTGGAAGCCAGAGAGGCTTCAGTTCACCCGGGCAGGTTTCTACAGGTTACAGCCTTTGGAGAATCTGAGCATGGACGAAGGGAATTTAATGTGAGAAACTAGTGAATCAGAGCGTATAGGGTGGAACACAGCACACATACTGGCTGTCACACCGGTGGGGATGCAAGGCCCCAGCTGCCTCCAGATGCACAGAGGTGACTAGGGACTCCCACAGACTTCCCACCCACGTGTTCCTCAGCCAATGACTGACAAGCCCAGACCCATGTCTATGCCACATTCCACGCCTTAGAGCATGGGGCCCAATTGCAGGTAATCACTGAGCCTACAATATTCACCCATCTTCTCCTTCGCCCCACCTTGCCTCCTTCACTCTTTTTCCTACCTTGCCCTTAACAGACCAGTGGAAGACCATCTCCAGTTTCAGGCTCTGCTGTAAAAGAACCAATTGATGACAACTACAAACAAAGACAAATGGCAAATGGGAAAAAAAAAAATCTGCATCTAACTGCACAGCAAAGGGCTGACTTACCGACATACCGACAGCTACTAAAAACACATAAGAAAACAACCAACAATACAATGGATATATGGGAAGTGGATCTATTAATAGAAAAACAGGGATTTGACTCTCAACGTCCCTCCTAAGTACAAACTATAACAGAAAAACATGTTGGCAGAGATCAGAGTGTGAGTACAGACTGTTGTTGCTTAGAGTGAAGGAGACAGGCACCCTCACAGACCGCTGATGGCATATGTTGGCCTAAATCCTCTATGAAGAACTTGGCGAAATTAAAAACTAACCTTGGGCCAGCCCCATAGCTCAGTGGTAAGCACTGCCAGTGGAAGCTGGATCTCACATGTCTGCCCAGGGTTTGAGTCCTGGCTCCAGCAGCTTGGGGGGAAAAATGTGTGCATGTATGCCCAGGATCCTGATGGGATGGAGAACTGGAATAAAGGACTGCAGCAAGGGGGTGCTTGTATGCACACATGTACAGGCATGTACACACGTATACACATGCACACTCAGGCTTTAAAATAAAAGGTAATCTAGCCTTCGACTCAGAAATTCTACTTCCAGAATTTGTCCTATAGCTATAGTAGAGCTTGTGTGTAACGACTGAAAACAACTTAGACATGTGTTGCTAGATCACTGATTAAATAAAATATATTATCACTACACAATGGAATACTATGCAGCTGTTAAAACAGCTTTAAAAAAATTAAAACAGATAAGATGTTGGTTGTTTGCTTTTTTGCTAGAGGGCATGTATGTTTACCATAGAGAGACAGATAGAGAGAGAAAGTAAGAAAGTACATCCCGTGGAGGATGGCCAATCCAGGACTCAAATTATGCACATGGGACCCAGCTGCCTCAACCACACCACTGACTGGTCCATGAGGCAGCTTTATATTCATATGTCATAAATGGGCACTCTCCGAGATACACTGAGATACAATGCTAGGTGTGAAAAAGCCTGGTGCAAACTGTGTATGCCATTGGGAGAACAAATGAATATGTACATTTGTACAGAAACAAACTCTGCAAGGACACATAGACACTGGGCCAGGGACTCCTTAAAGCAGAGGTCCCCAACCTCAGGGCCATGGACCAGTGTGACTCCGTGAACCGTTGGGGGCCAGGCTGCAGACAGGTGCCAGTCCATGGTCTGCTGCCTGCTCCCAGGCTGCGTAGCAGTGGGTGAGCGGCAGGTGAGTAAGTGAGGCTTTTGTCTGTGTTGGCAGTGGCTCCCCATCATTCCCATTGCTGCCTGGACTCTGTCTCCTATGGGATCAGCGGCAGTGTCATATTCTCGTGGGAGTACAAACCTATTGCTGTGTGATTGCCTCATTGCATATTGCAGTGTGGTAGTGGTGTAAATGTGGTGCACAGTGGATGTGGAGCACCTGGGTCATTCCAAGACCAATCCCCCCTACCCTGGTCTACGGAGGGATTATCTTCCACAAGGCCGGTCCCTGGTGCTGAGAAGGTTGGAGACTACTGGCTAAGAGGGAGTGGACAATTTCTTATACTAAGACTCTCTGTACCATCTGAATTTTGTGTCATAGGCATAGATTACCTATTTAAAAGATGTCTGAAAAATTTAAAATATCTTACCCAGAAGCATTTTGGGTTTGACATTACAGATGTGATTAATTTCCATGGCCTCTCCCAGAAACCACCACACAGCATGCCTGTCCATTCATAGTCCAAATTACCTACCTGCCCATAGCAAGCCCTACCCTGCACCTACTGGGGCAAGTTGGTTTATAGCAGAAAATATTGTAAGAATGTTTCCACTTTATGAAGGCTTAGTGGAGATTAAAGGACAACAAAAAAAAAGTGCACTGAGAACTAAGACAACCCTATAAACCAGTTCTGAGAGGCAACCACACTGGAGTCTCCCATTTCCATCAACCTCTTAGGCTATTTCTCTAAATAATGGGTCTCTACTGCTGTTTGGCTTTGCAGTTGAAGACAATACTCACTGACTTCCAACTGTATCACTACTCCCACTTCCCCATCTCTTTCCCCTCCTTCCTTCTGATCCTTCCTTCCTTCCTTCCTTTCTCCCTTCCTTCTTTCCCTCCCTTCTTTCTTTCTTTTTCTTCCTCCCTCCTACCTCCCTTCTTCCTTCCTTTTAAGGTTTTTGCCATAGGGCTCATGCTCTTGCTGGAGAGAGACAGAGAGGGAAGTAAGAAATCACTCCAGGGTGGGGGGAACACTGCAATCCCTTCTCCTCCATTCTCCTCTCAGGATTTTGGGCATGCATGCACACGTGCCCAGCATGCGTTTCAAGCCATCAGGTCCAGGACTTAAAGCACAGTTGGTCATTGCTTATTAAATTCACAATTTAATTTTTTTAGTTAATTATTACTTAGTGCTTATAATTTTGTTTCATGTACTCTATTTTACTGCAGTACTGAACAGTAGTGAAATTATACTTCTGTTCATCAGTAGTCACATTTATTTAAACTTTTTGGTTTAAGATCATTGTAAATCCCACACATGCTACTGTAAGAAATACAGGGAGTGCCCTTGCGCTCTGGCCCCTACCAGCCCCATAGGGAACGTCACACAGAACGACAGCATGACAGCGTTCATGGAGATGGGTGTGACACAACTCAGAATATCCATCACTGTGAGGACACTCGTGGCTGGCCTTTTACACCTGAGCCTTACCCTGCCCCCATCCCAGCAAGTGCTGAGTGCTCTCCATTTCAGTAGCAATGTCA
This sequence comes from Tupaia belangeri chinensis, assembly GCF_000334495.1. Classification (NCBI taxonomy): domain Eukaryota; kingdom Metazoa; phylum Chordata; class Mammalia; order Scandentia; family Tupaiidae; genus Tupaia; species Tupaia belangeri. The sequence continues at coordinate 1,048,196 of NW_006204006.1, read as the reverse complement.
TTTCAAGAATGCCACAGAAAGGGAACCACACAGCGCAGAACCCCATATAAGTGCTCTTGCCACTTAGCATCAGTCTCTGGATCTGTCCAGACTGTGTATGCATCACTATTTCCTTCCTGTTTATTGCCGAGTAGTCCTCCAGGGTGTGGATGGATCACAGTTTGCTAATTACTTACCCATGGAAGGACAAGGGTTGTTTCCAGTTTCTAGTTATATGAATAAAACTAATCTGAATATTCATATGGAGGTTACCATGTGAACACATTTCCCTGGCACAGGAGCACAACTGCTGGTTGTCTGGTAGTTGCATGGTTTATTTTTGTTGTTGTTTCCTTTTTGAATATTAGGTTTTAGTTTTTGCTATAGGGCATGTGTGAATGTGCTCACCAAAGAGGAACAGAGAGAAGGAGAGAGAAAATGAGAAACCACACCTCAGGTAGAAGGGCCATGCCATAATCCCTTCTCCTCCATTCTCCTCTTGGGATTCTGGGCATGCACACACATGCGCCCAGCATGATTTTCAAGCCTCCAGATCCAGGACTCAAACCATGGTCAGCCATGTGGGAGTCCAGTGCCTGAACCACCATGCCACCTGTTGGTCCCAATTTTACCTTTTATGGGTTGTATATATGGTAACAAATCTAAGAACTGTTTTCCTAGCTCTACATCTGGAAGAGCTTCTACATCTTTTGCTAGAACTTTTACAGTTTTATATGTAGGCCCGTGTCCATTTCAGCCAACTCTGTTTTTTAAATTTATTTTATACATCCAATCACTATACATTACTTAGCTTGTAAAGTGAATTTACCCAACACGAATACACTTCACACCAGTCCAGCTGAGGATATCATACACGTTATCATCAACAGGTAATAATCCATTTCTGTGTCCTATAAATGGCTTGCCTCTCTACTTTTCATTTCATCAATTCTTGTATAAGATGTGACATTTAGGACAACATTCACCTTCTGCTTATAGATGTCCAACTGCTTCAGCACTATCTGTTGAAAGGCTGTCCTTCCTCCACTGACTGGCTGCAACTCTGTCAACCGTCAGCAGGATCCAGCCCCCATTGCACAGTCAGCAGCGTACAAGACTGAAGAGCTGGAAGCCACTTGCCAGCCATGGCTTGAGATCCCATCCTGGTTGTCCTAAAAGCATGCTGGGTGTGTACAGAGATGCTCAGGATCCTAATGGGCTAAAGACTGGAAGAAGAGGACTGCAGTGTGACCTGCAGAGTCTCTCTCCTCTCTGTCATGTGTGCACACACACTCCATCATGAATACTAAGAAAATCAGTGGGGGCCCGCCACTGGTCTCCAGCTTGTCCATGCAACTGATGTGCACCATGCCGTAGAGCACCTTCAGCATGCCGTGCATGCTCAGGTGGTCATGCAGCGGGATGGACGTGCCACTCTTGAGCAGGAACATGACCAGGTTGAAGCCCTCGGTCTCATAGATGTCCATACTGTAGAAATGGTGCTAGACCAGCTATTGGAAATCGACAACGACCAGTTGAGAGCAATCATTGAAGCTGATCCTCCTACAACTATGCAAGAAGTTGATGAAGAACTCAACGTCTACTGTTCTAAGTTGTTTGGTATTTGAAGCAAATTGGGAAGGTGAAAAAACTCAGTGGGTGCCTCATGAGCTGATCAGAAATTTTTAAAAATTGTCTTTTTGAAGTATTGTCTTAGTCTACACAACAAACCACTTCTTGATTGGGTTGTAACATGAGATGAATGAGAATTTTATACAACTGGTGATGACCAGCTTAGTGGTTGGACTGAAATGAAGCTCCAAAGCACTTCTAAAAGCCAAATTTGCACCATAAAAGGTCATAGTCACTCTTTGGTGAGGTCTGATCCACTATGGCTTTCTGAATCCCAGTGAAACCATTATATCTGAGAAGTATGTTCAGCAAATTGATGAGATGCACCAAAAGCTACAATGCCTGCAGCCAGCACTGGTTAACAGAAAGGGCTCAATTCTTCTCCACAACACCCAACTGCATATTGTACAACCAATGAAAAGAAAAGAAAAGAAAAATATTGGGACCAGCAGTTGGCATAATGGCCATGTCGCTGGACTCTCATGTAGTCGACCGAGGTTCGCGTCCCGGACCCAGTGGCTTAAAACTCACACCAGGCACATGTGCATGCGTGCCCAAGATCCTGAGAGGAGAATGGAGGAGAAGGGACTGCAGCGTGACCATCCCCCCGGGGGGTGATTTCTCGCTTTCTGTCTCTATGTCTCTGTCTGTCTGGCGAGCGCACACGCCCTGTAGCAAAAACCTCTCAAAAAAAAAGAAAAATTCTAAAAAAAAAAAAAAAAAAAAAAGTTTCCTTGAGGGAGAGGCCTGAATACAGGTATTCAGGAAGCCTGACAGAGAAAGGGAGAGGGGACCCTCACCCTTCTATGGTGGGCTTTGACTCACCCTCCTCATCTTCAGTATGGGTCCCTCAACCTCTGCCAGGTGTCTACAATTCCCAAAATCCCACATCCCATTGCACTGGGAATGAGCTACTCATCTGGCCAGGCCAGGTGAGACCAGAGAGCATTTCCATGGACATCCAAATAGCCCCACAACCTCTGATTCCCTGTACTCTCTGCCTCTGAGGACCCAGGTGAGGCCACATCAGCTCTAACTCAGTTACCTCACCTTCACGATCTCCTTCCGAGTTATAGACTACCTCACATGCCACTACACTGTCCCATCCTCTAACTCACAGCTTTATGACTTTCTAGTCACTTCCATTTCAGGGGAGGGACTAAAGATCACTTTATGCAGGCCACAGGCCTCATAAACGATGACAGGCCTCAGACACATGGCCTGATCAAGGTCGCAGGTCCCACTTGACTAAGCCTCACTCAACAACTCCTAGTCTGGGCCAAGGAGCTCTTTCAGCTGCATACCAGAGGTGGCACGGGTTTGAGCAGTACATGCCCCACTGCTAGGCCCTCAAGAGGAAGATGATGCAAGCTAATTCAGACAGAACCACAGACTGGGGTCAGAAGATGGAGTCTGGGTCTGAGCTTCCCAACTATTAGATATTACTACAGGTAAGACGGTGGGATCACCCAGCAGGGTGCTCCTGTGGATGTGCCCTATGAACTGAGTGTTCCATGGGCGGGAACGTGACTTTCGCTGTCATTTGGCAGGTACGCCCTGTGGCCCGTGACGACTTACCTTCACCTCCTTCTCAATATAGTCGCTCAGCAGTCTGTCTGGCTCGACGCGCTCAGGCAATGACAACACCACAGTGTGCAGAGGGCGCCTCTCTGTCACCTTCTCATGGGCTTTCTTATCTCTACTCTTTTCACCTTTTAGGAATACTCGTTTAAATGGCGACACAATTCCAGGCTGCAGGCAGAAACGGCAATGGTTGGAGTTCATTATTGACAAATGGTTTGCACTGAACCTAAGGCTCATAAACGGCCAAAACCACTACGGCGATCCCCATGCAAACAAGGGCTGGCATCTGCCGGACTGGCAAGAAAGGCGTTGACAACACGCAGATCCGTGTGACTCTGGCTCTGCAGCCAGCCAGGGCCTGACAGGCTAGGCAGGGCTGCCACACAGTCTCTGCACAGGGACCTCATCTCTACCTGTTCCTCCAACACTCGGGTGTAACCTTAACAGGTGAGAAGAGGACTCAAAAGGGGAGGCACCCAGGCAACAAAAACAAATGTAGCTCCAGCCCTTCCTGGTTCTGCTCTATCCTGGGAAACTTGGACGCAGAAAGATGGCAGCCAGCAGCGCAGGTCAGCTCATCCTCCTTCAGACAGGGTCTCACACCCCAGACAGGTGCCAACAGGTAGGATGTTCAGCCCCAAAGTAGATCAATGGGGCAGAGGCAATGGAAAGGTACTGGCCAGCTCCTGGCACCCTACTCAGCATCTAAGGAAGGGGTTGAGGCTGACCCTACAAACAAGACAATTATAAAGAGCAAAAGTGAGAGAGAGAGCACAATGATAAGCCTCACCTCCAAAACCGTCACAGCTACGTTCAGAGCTGGTTCACTGCAGAAGGAGCCCTGTGCCTCCACCTCCTCCTCTCTGACGTCATCTGACACACAGCAGAGCTCCGCCCGTTGGACACATCAACTGTAACCTCCACAGCAAAAGCTGGCCTGACACCAGACTGAGCTCATCTTTTGTGAGCTAGGCTCACAGCCCCAACCAAGATCCACTGAAACGCTGCCCTCACAAAGACAGGCAGGACCCACCTGGTCCCACCTCCTTCACCTGGAACAGCCCTGCCTTGCTGGACATCACCTCTCAACACAGAATGTCTCGCTGGAGTTGGGAACATCCAGAACAGTCCACTCTAGACCTAGAACAGACTTCCTTGATACAGGACAGTCCCCCATTGACCTGGAACAGACCCCTCTTGACAAAGAACAGACCTTCCTTGACCTGGGGGCACAAGTGAGGTGACAGTCCAAGAGAGACAGCATGTAATCAGAAGGTTCACTTGGGGCTATGATGAGAAATGATCACCTCTGGTCTCTGAGGTAGCCATTTGTGGCTACCTCAGGGTGGTTGGAAACAACCACGTCCAGTTGAAAACAACCCTCAAAAATTAGGGATGGAGGAGTTGGACAGTGGCACAGTGGTGAAATAAAATGCTCTGTGAGGCTGACCCACATGGAAGGTGCCAGGTTCAAGTCCAAAGACCTCTCTACACCAGGCCATGATCTGAGGTTGTCTGAGGCTGAGATTGGACCGGAGTATTGGGGGTGCTCACTCTCTCTTCTTCTCTTAAAGAAGCAATTTTTTTAAAAAGGGGGGGTGGACACATTCTTAGCAATGGAAATATGTTTCATCAGAAACATCTATGCTCAGCTGCAACTCCCTCCAGAGAGCACATGAATGGCTCTTCAAACAAGTTGCACTCAGTTATCCTTTTAGTTTCTCAGTTCCTGCAATACGTGAGACCCTGTCCTGGAGATGGAAGTACAAAGATGTGTGGCCCAGGAGCCTGGCCATAGGAAGCCCACATCCCCACAGGTGCCAACAACCTCAAGCCAGAGGTGAACAGCTGTCCCTGTACATTTCTATCACAATCCCACAAAGCTGTCCTAAATAGGTGGCCGGGCAGGGCCAGCAGCTAGTCTGAGCCCCACTGCACAAGCTTAGTCTGTCCGGCCTGCCCAAATCTGCTTACTCGTCAAGCTAGATACAAATCTACATGTGGAAGCAACAGCATCCCACTCTGAGATCAAAGGTTTGCCAAGATCAACCTCCAACCACAAAGTCCATGCAAATCAACAGACCCACAAGCCACATGTCACCACACTGTCCCTTTCATTTTGATGTGCAGGTCCTAGCATGGAACCTAGTAATGCTGGCAGGACCCACGGCATCTGTAACCCCACGTCTAAAAAGAGGCACTCCATGAGTAGGAGTGAGATGGTATCTGTCAGGCCCCTAAAGGTTGAGGGTGCCAAGACAGCCA
>NW_006204006.1:1037180-1042705 GCF_000334495.1 Tupaia belangeri chinensis | reverse complement strand
TCCTGCTGAGGCCCAGCTCCTCCCCAGGGTCAGCCCTGTCTCCCTCTGCCCTTTTTGCTGTATGCCCCAGCACCCACCTGCAGCCTGCCTGGGGCAAGGAGCAGGGATGTTGGTGTTGACCCAGTCTCAGTGCTTACATCAGGCCAGACATCTGGAGGCACTGGGGGCTGGGGGACAGTCTATGCCCTCAAGGGCACTTTCATCAAGCTGCACGGATAACACCAGAGCAGAATCCTAGGAACTAGGTCCATAGTGAAACAGCCAGTCAGCACTGAACAGGTGCAGGGTGCCCCAAAGATGTTTCCCTGAATAGCCAGGGACAGGAGAGGGGACCAAGAGGTGATGTAACCACTGACCACTCCCAGACTGACAGAGTGACCATAATGCCAAAGACAGCGAATGCCATGGTGCCTGTGAGGAATTTGCCCCTTCCACCCAATGGCTTCCAAATCATGGCAGCATTAATGAGACCCCTGCCACCGCTTGGAGGCAAGCACATCTCTGGCCCTATTCCTCTGCCTGAGGATGGCGGCACCATGTACTGCTCTTTCCAACAGGTGAATGAAGTCCTCCTAGAAAGCGGGATGTTGATAGTATGAAGTAAGGAGACAGAGCCTTGCTCATCCACTGTGGCTTCTCTGGAGACTTCAGCACAGCATAGACGGAAGCTATGGCCCTGGTTGAGGGTGACAGGCACTTTACAGCTGTCGGCGCAAGGGAGGGAAGGCAGGCACTTGTGCGGGCTCACTGCTGTCTCAAGCATCAAAACTGAACAAGTACCAGACCCGATTTTTGGAATTAAGTTGCTTTTTGTTTTTTAGTTTAGTTTAGTTTTGTTTTGTTTTTCTATAGGGCAGGCATGCTTACCAGAGAAAGACAGTGAGAGGGAAAGTGAGAAATCACCCTCCAGGGGAGATGGTCATGCCACAATTCCTTCTCCTCCATTCTCTTCTTGGGGTTCTGGGCACGTACACATATGTGCTCAGCACAATTTTTCAGGCCACCAAGTCCAGGACTTGAACCACAGTCAGCTATGTGGGCATCCAGCACCCTAACCACCATGCCACCTGCTGGCCTGGAACTAAGTTGCTTTTAAACACGAAAATATAAAGGGCAGTTCTGGTTAAAAAAAAAAAAAAAAAAAAAAAGGGGGGACCAGCAGCTGGCGTAATGGTTGTGTTGCTGGATACGCCAGTAGACCACGGTTCAAGTCCTGGACCTGGAGGCTTAAACTCACACCAGGTGCATGTGATTGCATGCCCAAGATCCCAAGAGGAGAAAAGAGGAGAAGGGATTGCGGTGTGGCCATCCCCCCTGGGGGAGATGATTTCTCATTTCTGTCTTTCTATCTCTCTGTCTCCCTCTGTCTTTCTGGTGAGCACATGTGCCCTATAGCAAAAACCTCTCCAAAAACAAAATAATAAAGCAAGCTGAGAGTATTTTGACATCTCCCCCCACCCCGAATCAGAGTTCTAGTAAACCTAGGTTCTTTTCCACAGACTGATAGCATAGAGGTAGTTTCAAACATTACCCTTCATTCAGGACTTCAGTGAGTGTGTGTGCTCATCATCACCAATGTCATCTGATCGCCTTTGACTCCAGGTGACCAAAGGACCAACTCAGCCCCCAGAAGGCTAAGTGTGGCTTCTCCACTAGTGGATCCCACACCAGCTGGGAAGTGGAGTTTTTCCTGAAGAAACTAAGGCCATAAGGATTGAAGGGACTTGCCAGGGCCATGGCATGGAACCAAGACATCCACATGGAATATATGCCACCTTGGAAAACTATCAAGAACATTCTGGACTCACTCTGAAAAGATTGCCTGACCCTTAAGACATTTTTCCCAATATTTTCCATCTTTAGCTTAAAATAACTCACAGTTGGGAACTTAAAATGCAATTCTCAGTTAAAAAGCAAAAACTAGAGCTAAGCCTGACCAAGGAGTTTCCCAGTGAGAGTGTCCTCCTCATGTACGACCCAGGCTGGCCCTCACAGGAGCTGCAGGTCTAGAGCTTTATTGGATTAACCACTCACTTGGGTGAGTGACAAACCCTGAGTAACTCATCCACTGAACAAATCCTCAGCGGCCAGCCATTACGGTGGAGGGCATGCCCCTTAGTTTAAAGCAAGCAACATACTCAATCAAAGAGCCAGAACGAGACTAAGGACAGAGGGTGGCCTCTGCACAGGGCCAAGGAGTGTCATGGGACTATGCACACAGACCGTTCTCTGTGCAAGATGCAATGCTCAGCATATTCCAGAAAGAGTGCTATGAACTTCAGAGGAAGAAAATGAAGATGCACGCCAGCCCCATGGTCTGGTGGTTAAGGAAGCTGGATCTCACATGGCCGACCACACAGTTCAAATCTTAGACTCAGGGACCAGCAGTTTGTGTAATGGCTATGTAGCTGAACTCCCATGTAGTCGACCGCAGTTCGTGTCCCAAACCAGGCGGCTTAAAACTCACTCCGGGCGCATGTGCGTGTGTGCCTAAGATCCCAAGAGGAGAATGGAGGAGAAGGAATTGCGGTGTGGCCATCCCCCCTGGGGGGAGGGGTAATTTCTTGCTTTCTGTCTCTCTGTCTTTTTAGCGAGCGCAAGCATTCTTTAGCAAAAACCTCTCAAAAATAAAAAAAATCTTAGACCCAGTGGCTTGTAAAAACATCCTGGGAAAATGTGCATGTCTGCCTAAATTCCTGACAGGATGGAGAAACAGAGGAAAAGGGACTGAGGCATGACCACACCCCAATGGGAAGGGTGCTTGCTCCCTTGTCCTGTTCATACACCCTCCTACAAACTGAAAAAAGAAATGAAAATGCACTGAGTTCCCAGCACGTTGTGGGTACAATGTTTAAGTGTTTTCACGGGTGCATATTAATCCTTATGATAAACTATAGGGTAGGTCTCATGTAATTAATAGAAGTCTATCTGTGAAAAAAGATATTCCAAGTCAAAGGCCCTGAGTGTCTAAGTTCAATATTCAGCAGTCTGCGAGGATACGCTATGAGCAGACACAGGGCTGTACAGAGAAGCCACCATCCCTGCTCCCAGGGACCTCCAGTCCAAAGAGAGACAAATAGCAGCTGCCCAGGGTGATTAGGGCCTAGCATGGAGGAGGGGAAAGATGAAAAACGAATACCAACTTGGCAGATGGGTCCACAAAGACCCCTCGGAGCAGTCCAGCATCAGCAGAAACCTGAAGCTGCAGTTGTGTCTAGGTGGTGAGAGGCTGCTGTCCCCACATAAATCGCACACTGCCTCAGGTAAATATCACAGGCCCTGTGACAAATTGTCATTGTTGGTTTGCTTGTCTATAGGACTTGTGCACCTACTAGAGAAAGACAGAGAGAAAGAGGGAAGGTGAGAAATCATACCTCTCTACTCCACACCCTAGAGGATGTCCACACCACAATCCCTTCTCCTTCATTCTCCTCTCTGGATCTTGGGCTCACGTGAACACACACTCAGCATTTTTCAAATCACCAGGCCCAGGATTCAAACCACAAAGTCAGCCGTGTGGGATCCAGCCGCCTCAACCACCACACCACCTGCTATCCCACAAACTGTCTTTTGCACATTCTAGGACAAAAAGCCTACTTGCTCCAGCAACAAATGCACAGAGGGCCATAACGGCGTGGGCGGGGTTACTCACACAGTCCTACTGGGGTCCTTGTGGACAAGGCTCCAGGCATGAATCTCTCCAGTCCAAGAGTGTTCTCCTTCCGGACCTTTTCCAACACCATTGGTTCACCTTAGACCCCAGGTCTTGAGTACAGACCCATAGGACAAAGACTCTGGAAGAGGTTAACTCTGCCCTTGAACTCCTCGGTTAGAATGAAAGAACCCAACACCCACCCAGAAGGGACAGCACCCACCTCCGTGCAGACACCCTACTAACCAGCCTCTAGCACATCAGCCTGTCGGAAGTCATGGGGCCTTCGTCCAGGAAGCTGTGAAAGATCCCTCTAGCCCCTCCCGGGCAGAGGTCAGGGAACCAGGCCATCCCAGCTCCCAGTGTGTAAGCCTGGGAAGCAGCCACAACTGTCACTCACAAGGACCCTACATGACTTCCTAGACAACTCTGTACTCGCAGGGTTTGGGCCTACCTCATTCTCCATGGAACATCGCATTTGAAACTGTGTTTGAGGAGGAATTTCTTTGGAGGAGCTCTGCTTCCTCCCCCTGGTCCCAGAACTGCCGTGCATTCTCTATTCGCTTCTGAGCTTGTCGAAAGACAGAGCAGATGTCAGCCCTCCCTCTGACAAAAACAGGAGTGAACAGGAAGACCAGAAACCACAGCTTCCTTCTACAAAGCCCAGTGAAGCGGTTTACAGTATTTAAAAAGTTTGAACAGCGGGGAACACCCAGAAAGTGGTGGTAAAATCCAAACGGGCTGCAACATGAATTTTGCCAGCCCTGTCTAAAACCAAATAGAAGTGCTGATTTGTGTGTGTGTGGGTGTGGGGGGGGGGAGGTATTTTTTTGCTATAGGGCATGTGCGCTCGCCAGAAAGACAGAGAGAGACAGAGAGATAGAAAGCGAGAAATCACCCCGCAGAGGGGATGACATGGCCGCAATCCCTTCTCCTCCATTCTCCTCTTAAGATCTTGGGCACACACACACACCCGATGTGAGTTTAAGCCACCAGGTCTGGGACTCAAACCACGGTAGACTACATGGGAGTCCAGGGACATAGCCATTATACTAACTGCTGGTCCCAGAAGTGTTGATTTTTAACACTATTCTGCCCATAAAAGTGGCTGTACTTCAGTAACCTGTAACAAAGTTTAACATCTCTAGATTCTGAAAAGACTGATTGCTCCAGAACAGTAACAATGTGCTTTTATTATTAGTCCACATGCCACAAGTGCAGAAAGTACAGACAACTGAGAAAAGCAGCAAGTACTAAAACTAGGTTTTTCGGAACCTGGTATTAACTGGGCTGTCACCTTCTCTCTTTAAAACCCAGAGCAGTCACAGTCTGAGATTCTTCTCTAGAGCACAGTCCCATGACCCTGCAAGCTAAAGGGGAAAAGGAAACCAGAACAAGATCCAGAACCAGATGCCACTTGACTACCGTAGGGACAGGGCAGGGGTCATCGTGGAGAAACAGACACAAATAAAAACTCACACACCCCAAACACTAGTTAGCAACACCCCCCCCCCATCACAACTACAGTGATCCCATGATTGGCACAAACAAGAAAGCCCAGGGAGCAAATGAGACAGACATGAAAATGTAAAATGCAAACTCTAGTTAGCATCCTTAGGGACAATGAGAATTGCACCCCTGAAAAAGAATGGACGGTTGTGCCAAAGAAGAACAAAGGCCAAGAGTTACCTTAGAATTACAAGGAAGATGATCAAAACACAGATTCACTAGAATAATAAAATGGACACAGCTGGGGCCAGGTGCTGACGCAGTGGTAATCCGACTGAACCCCTCCACCCCAGGAAGCTCTGGATTCACATCTCAAGACCTCTCTGGTTCTGGCAGAAAGGTTCATGTGTCCCCAGGACCCAGA
>NW_006204006.1:1036753-1037138 GCF_000334495.1 Tupaia belangeri chinensis | reverse complement strand
TCACGTGCGCCCCTGCTGGAAAAACACACTTAAAAAAAAAAAAAAAAGATGCTAACATTATAAAAAGGGGGGTGAGGCTGGCAGGTGGCACGGTGGTTAAAGGCACTGGATTCTCACATGGTCAACCACAGTTCAAGTCCTGGACCTGGCAGCTTGCTTTCTCACTTTCCCTTTCTTTCTGTCTCTCTCTGGTCAAATTAAAAAATAACAAATAAACGAAATTAAATAAATTATTATTTTTAAAAAGGAATGAGCTAATAACAAATGAGTGACCTAGAGAACAGAGCTGAGGGACTGGCCAAAGCCTGCATGCCACTTAGAGCTTGCAGCTGTCAATGTTTTTACAAAGGAACAGTCGTGGGACCAGCCTATGGGCGGGGTCCCC
>NW_006204006.1:1015735-1036647 GCF_000334495.1 Tupaia belangeri chinensis | reverse complement strand
TGGGACCAGCCTATGGCAGGTCCCACGACTAACTACACAGTTCGAGTCCCAGAACTTGAAAAAACACTCCAACTGCGTATGTATGCATGCCCAAAATTTCAAAGGAAGGAGACATGGAGGAGAAGGACTGTGGTGTGAAATCACCCCGTGAGTGGTGATTTCTCTCTCCCCCCACTGTGCCTTCCTGGCAAATTTTTAAAAAAAGAGAGAAAGCAACAAAGGAACATTTAAAAAAAAAAAGAGAGAAAGCAACAAAGGAACATTTACAAACAATAATTCAATGAGGGCAACATTTTTTTTAGTTGCCAAAGAGAGACAGAGACAGAGGGAGATAGTCCCCCTGACTGGGCATGGTCACACCACAATCCCTTTCCCATCTCTCCACCCTGACGGTATTTGAGGCATCCACACACATGTGCCAGCATTTTTTCAAGCCACCAGGGCCGGGATTCAAACTGTGCAGTCAGCCATATGGGATCCAGCTCCCTTATCTACTACACTATGGAGCTGGCCCGGGAAACTAACTTAAAAACTTAATTAAGGGGACTAGCAGTTGGTGTAATGGCTATGTCGCTGGACTCCCATGTAGTCGACCATGGTTCGAGTCCCGGACCCGGTGGCTTAAACTCACACTGGGTACTTGTGCGTGCGTGCCCAAGATCCCAAGAGGAAAATGGAGGAAAAGGGACTGTGGCGTGGTCATACCCCTGGGGAGTAATTTCTTGCTTTCTGTCTGTCTCTGTCTTTCTGGCGAGGGAGAGTGCATGCGCTCTATAACAAAAACCTCAAAAAAAAAAAAAAAAAACCTTAATTAAGTAAAATGTTAGCCTCTCCCCCCAAAAAAATCCATTTTCAGTAGCAGAACCATATTACCAAAAAAAAAAATAATAAATAAAGTTCAATTATTATTATACTTCAAATTTTGTCAATAAAAATTGTGTGGAGGGCCAGGAAGTGGTATGGAGGAGGTTAAGGCAGTTGGATTCCACATGGCTGACTGTGCGGTTCAAGACCAGGCCCAGTGGCTTGAAAAACTCACCAGGAGCATGTGCATGTACACCCAAAATTCTGAAAGGAGAATGGATGAGAAGCGATTGTGGCATGGCCACCCCCCTACAAAGTGATTTCTCTCTCTCTCTGTTTCAGTCTCTCTCTGGTGACTACATGGGCTCTATAGCAAAACTAAAAACAAACAAAAAGTGAAAACAAAAAACTGTGGAAATTTGTTTTTTCTATTATTATATAAGTACCTACTTAATAGCCTCAATTTTGCCTCATGGCCCTCAAAGCCTAAACTAATGGATCACTGGAAAAGATATCATACATTTTTGCATAGGAAAAATATGTCATGACTTTTCTGATAACCCAGTATTTACTCTCCGGCCCTTTACATGAATTTTGCCAGCCCTGTCTAAAAACTAAAGCAAAAAAAATTTTTAAGTTAGGAAATAAGAGAAAAACTATAGGCCACCAGAGCCAAGTCCATGAAATTCATAAAGGACCCAACTAAGAGGAGAAGAAGAGCAGGTAGAGTCAAGACAGGGACAAAAAAAGAACAAAAGCCACTGACAAAAGACTCAACTTGATCGGGGCCACGTGTGTTGATTAAGGCACTGTACTGTTACATGGCCAGCTGCAGTTCGAGTACTGGGCCTGGTGACTTGAAACTCACACCAGGTGTGCGTGTGTGCATGTGTGCCTAAAATCCCAGGAAAATTTGATAGAATGGATTGTGGCATGGCCATCCCTCTGGGGGGTGATTTCTCACTTTCCCCTTCACTCTTTCTCTGTCTCTCCGGTAAGTACATGAGTCCTAATGGCAAAAAACTTAAAAAAAAAAAAAAAAAAAGAAAAAAGAAAAAAAGAAAAGAAAAACCTCAACTTTAAGGACAGAAACAGTACAGTTACAAGGCAGCTAAAGGCAGCTGAATGTAAAAGAGACAGACAAACTTCAGGGTCATCCTTGTAAAACTGAAGAATTTAAAGAGCATCTTTTGGGGCCTGCTTGATGGCATAGTGGTAATGCACTGTGCAAAAGCCAGATCCCACATGGAGACCATGGTTCAAATCCCCAGCCTAGTAAGCCTGAAAACACACCAGGCATCTGCACGAATGTGCAAGACCCAATGGGCTGCCCAGAGCATCAAAGGAGGAGGATCACAGTGTGACCAAACCCTATGGGGAGGGGTGCTTATTTCTCTCTCCCTCACACACACATATGCACATACTCTATCATCAACAAAGAAAACAACTTTTAAGAGAATTCTGTTTCCAATAAGAAAGAATGAAAAGATCAGTTATAAAAGCATAAGAATCAAATCAGTAATAAAGGTGTCATACTAGATGGGACTTTTATAATCCCTTTAAAGTCTCTAAGGGCAACAGTCATGAACCACATGATGCTTCTGTGAGGCAGATGCATATACAACAATAGTCACATATACACCCTGTTAGCCTAGAAGTATAGTAGGCTAGACAGTCTAGGTTTGTATTTTTAAAATATGTCATGACTTTCCCAATGACCCAGTTTAAGTACAATCTATGATATTCATGCAATGAAATAATTTATTGACACCTCTCAGTATGTGACACAAGGCTGCATTTAACACATGACCTTCGCTGAAAGGCCAAGAAGCAATGCATAACTGTATTTCTTTTTTGGAGAGAGATTTTTTTCTATAGGGTACATGCGCTCGCCAGAGAGACAGAGACACAAAAAAGCGAGAAATCACTCCTTCCACATGGTAGATGGCCACCCCACAATCCCTTCTTCATTCTTCTCTCAGGATTTCAGGCACACATGCACACGCGTCTGGCGTGAGTTTTAAGCCACCTGGTCCGAGACTCAAACCACGATCAACTAACGTGGGAGTCCAGTGATGTAACCATTACGCCACCTGCTGGGCCCCATGACTGTATTTTAAGCCTAGAAATCAATTTTAAAACTAGGCTGTCAATCAATTATATTTTATTGTATTTTGTTGAAGGCAAAATAGTTATTTTCATACCTCTGGTGCCTTGGAATAGTTACAGCCTAAAAATACTTTCTGAAAAACATACCATAAAAGAAAAAGGACCCAGGAGAGAAAAAAAAAAAAAAGATGTGGATTCCAAGAAACAGCAGAATCAACAGAGAAGCCAGAAAAAATAAATCCCAAGGTGACAATAACAGTTGTGCAGCAAGCCAACAGAAGAAAATCTCGAAGATGATTCTATTACATAAACCATGTGACTGAGGGCCTAGCCATTCTTGATAATATCAGGCCATCAGGAAAGTCTTAACATGTTTTTCTATGCAACGATGAATCCTGACTTTCCCGACAACCCAGCAAAAACATATCTCTTTTGAAAGGAAAAAAGGGGACCAGCAGTTAACGTAATGGCTATGTCACTGAACTCCCATGTAGTAGACTGCAGTTCGAGTCCCGGACCCAGTGGCTTAAACTCATGCCGGGCGCATGTGTGTGCGTGCCCAAGATTCCAACAGGAGAATGGAGAAGAAGGGACTGAGGCGTGGCTATTCCCCCTGGGGGGTGATTTCTCACTTTCTGTCTCTCTGTCTTTCTCTGTCCTTCTGGTGAGCATACACACCCTATAGCAAAAACCTCTCCAAAAAAAAAAAAGGGAATGAAAAATGAGGGACAGCCTATGGCCTGGTAGTTAAGGCAGCTGAATCCCACAGTTTGAGTCCTGGACCTGTCAGCTTGAAAAATACACCAGACAGGACCAGCAGATGATGCAATGGTTGTGTCACTGGACTCCCACGTAGTCGACTGCGGTTCAAGTCCTGAACCCGGTGGCTTAAACCTCATACCAGGCGCAGGTACGTGTGTGCCCACAATCCTGAGAGAAGAGTGGAGGAGAAGGGATTGCACCATGGTCATCTCCCTTAGGATATGATTTCTAACTTTCAGCCTTTCTGGCAAGCACACACGCCCTATAGGAAAAATCTCTCTCTCTCTCTTAAAAAAAAAAAAGAAAAAAGAAAAGAAAAATATTGGGACCAGCAGTTGGCATAATGGCCATGTCGCTGGACTCTCATGTATTCGACCGTGGTTCAAGTCCTGGACCCAGTGGCTTAATCTCACACCGGGCACATGTGCATGCATGCCCAAGATCCTCAGAGGAGAACGGAGGAAAAGGGATTGCAAGGTGGCCATTCTCCCCCCCAGGGGGGTGATTTCTCAATTTCTGTCTTTCTTTCTCTCTCTCTTTCTGGTGAGTGCACGTGCCCTATAGCAAAAACCTCTCCAAAAAAAAAGATAGAGAGAGAGAGAGAAATATACACCAGGCATGTGTGTTTATGTCCAAGATCCCAAAAAGGAGGGAGAAATGGAGAAGATATTGCAGTGTAACCATTGCCCATGGTGAGGGGATGCTTTCCCACGTTCTCTCTCTGTCTCTTTCCAGCAAGTGTACATGCCCTCTGATGAAAGGGTGGGGTGGGGGGGTAAAAAATTCTAGAAAAAGCAAAAAGCTAATTTTTTAAAAAGGTAATATTGGGTCGCCAGAAAAGTCATGACTCATTTTTGCATAGAAAACCATGAAAAAATATGCATGACTTTTCCAATGACCCAATATGATCTCCATGTATGTGAAACATACCAAGATGTGGCCTATTTCTGAACACTAGGTGGAGCACAGACCAAAAGTCTACACTTGATCTCACTGACACAGTCTCCCACTTAGTGTAACCAAAACATCTGAGTTCTATCTGAACTAGAACTCAGACTACAATAAACTACTAGGTGTGCTCATTGCTATTGGATTATTACTGCTTTCGGTGAATTCAGCCAAGACTTTCATAGGTTTTTTAAAGATGTTTCTGCCTTAGGACATGTGTACCTGGCTGGAGACAAAGACAGTGGGAGGGAAAGATAAATCACCCCCCAGAGGGGAGTGATGGGCTACAATCCCTTCTCTTCCACTCTCCTCCTGGAATTTTGGCCACGGACTCATACATGCCCAGCATGATTCTCAAGCCGCTGGGTCCCGGACTCAAATCATGGTCACTCAAGTGAAAGTCCAGCAATATAACTGCTACGTCATCTACTGGCCCGTTTTTGTTTCTTTTAATTTGTGTGTACTTACCAGAGACAGAGAACCACAGTGGGAGAGGGAGATAGCTTTCCCTCAATGCGAAGTGTTTGTGTATAATACCTCCTCCATTTCTCTATCCTTTAAAGATGTGGGGTACACATGGCCACCTGGTGTGCTTTTGAAGTCACCAGGACCAGAAGTTGAACCATAGTCAGCCATGTGGGATCCAACTCCCTTGCTTGATTAGGGGGCTGGCCCAAGAAATATAGGATTTTAAAAGAAAAATTATGAATTCAAGCGGATAGCTCTAATTGAAAATGAACCCAGTAGGATTTGGCCTTGATTTCTTTGATTGTACACAATTAACCCTTGAACAACATGAGTCTGAACTGCATGGGCCCACTTATGTATGGTTACCTTTTCAGTAAATAATATAAATGTATTTTTTCTTCTTTATTATTTTCATTCTCTCTCTCTTTTTGCCAGAGGGCACATATGCTTGCCAGAAAAAGAGACAGGAAAGAAGAAAGCATCCCCCATTTAGGGCACAAATACACATGCACCCAGTATGTTTTTTAAGCAGATTCAAACTGTGGTCAGCCATATGGGATATAGTTCTATTAACCACCATGCTATGGGGGCTGGCCCATGATTTTAATAACATATTCTTTTCTCTAGCTTACTTTATTCTAAGAATACAACAGATAATACAATTAATGTACAAAATATGAGTTAACTGTTCATTATAGTTAAGGCTTCTGGTCAAAAGTAGGCTATCAATAATTAACTTGGGGGAGGCAAAATTACATACACATTTTCAACTGTATTGGGGGTCCATGCTCCCAACACCTTCGTTTGTCAAAGGTCAACTATATTATCTTTTCAATTTTTACACCAAAAAAATGGTTACCAGAGAATGGTTAATTTTATGACCCACTGAGAAATGATGCACAGTTTGGCAAAACTCTGTTCAAAAGTCCCAGCCACAGTGGCTCAAATGGCAGCATATTGATCTGTAATACTGGAAGCCACATGGTCAACCATGGTTTCAGTTCCTGGACCAACCTGTGTGTTCCTTCCAGGTACACACATTCACACAAAATCCTGATTAGCTAAAAGGTTGAGGAAAGGGGACACACATCACAGCATGAAGAAACCCTGTCAAGGTGTCTCTCATGAAAGAACTAAAATAAACTTTAAAAAAAAAAGAAAGAAAATCTCTACCCACAGATATAACTCTAGCTGCTGCTTCTCAGCACCTAGCTGCTTCTCAGCACCCACCTACTCTCCTACCCTCACCTCACCTACCCTGCAGGCCAGGCTTCTGCAGGCATGAGGGGGTGGGTGGGCACAGGGAGAAGGGTGACTGGTACACAGCTTTAAATCCACCTGGCCTGTTTCTCAGGCTGTTGGGTCAGGGCTTGAAGAATGCAGCCTGTCATACGAAACCCAGCTACCTTAACTACCACAACATAGGTTGGTCCAAAATTTATCTATTTACAGGAAGTGTTACTGAGTCTCTTTTCTTCTCTTAATTGGTAGAGAACATGTACACTCATCAGAAAGAGATGGGTGGGGAGATGGGGGGGGGGAACAGTAGTTGGTGTAATGTGTAACGGCTATGTCACTGGACTCCCATGTAGTCAACCGTGGTTCAGTTCTCAAACCCGGTGGGGCCTGAACTCATACCGGGCGCATGTGAGTGCATGCCCAAGATCCCAGGAGGAGAATGGAGGAAATGGGATTGCAGCATGGCCATCCCTCCTGGAGGGTGACTTCTCACTTTGTCTCTCTGTTTCTCTCTGTCTTTCAGGCTAGTGCACATGCCCTATAACAAAATCTTGGGGCCAATCCCTAAAACAAAACTCCCTCAAAAAAAAAAAAAAGGAGATGGGGGAGTAGGGAGAAGACACCTCCAATGGGCGACAGTTGTACTACAATCACTTCTTTATTTTTTTTTAAAGAACTATTTTATTTATCATTATGATTTTTTTTTTAATTTGACCAGAGAGAGAGGGAGAAAGTGAGAAAGCAAGCCACCAGGTCTGGGACTTGAACCATGGTTGGCCATGTGGGAGTCCAGCACCTTAACCTCCATGACACCTACTGGCCCCCAATCACTTTTTTCTTCATTCCGTTAGGATTTTGGGCATGTACACACACACGCCCAGAACATTTTTCAAGCTGCCAGGGCTAGGATCTAAACCACAGATGGGCAATGAGGACAGTCCAATTATTCTTTTTTTTGAAGAGGTTTTTGCTATAGGGCGCGTGCGCTCACCAGACAGACATAGAGAGACAGAGATAGAAAGCAAGAAATCACCCCCCAAGGGGGATGGCCACGCCGCAATCCCTTCTCCTTCATTCTCCTCTTGGGATCTTGGGCACGCATGCACACACACCCAGCATGAGTTTAAGCCACTGGGTCCAAGACTAGAACCACGTTGGACTACATAGGAATCCAGCAACATAGCCATTACGCTAACTGCTGGTCCCCAGTCCAATTATTCTTAAATGACTCATAAATGTTAACAATTGGGGAATCTGGGGACCAGCAGATGGCATAATGGTTACATAGCTGGACTCTCACACAGTTGACCGTGGTTTGAGTCCTGGACCTGGAGGCTTGCTTTCTCACTTATTTTTACTTTCTCTCTCTCTCTCTCTGTCCCTCTCTGGTCAAATTAAAAATAAAGAAAGTTAAACAAAATAATTATTTAAAAAAACAAATTATTTAACGTTGGTTTTATGGCAGGTACAGAAGTAGAATATATCTCAAAAATTATGCAAAAAACAGATAGGGTATAAATAATACTGTTGACAGATTCTTTCATTGTACAAAAATTAGTATCACCATTAAATTATGGTAGGGTGGGGACCAGCAGGTGGCATGGTGGTTAAGGTGCTAGACATTCCCACATGGCCAACCGCGGTTCGAGTCCCAGACCTGGTGGCATACTTCCTCACTTTCCTTCTCTTCTCTCTGTGCATCTCTCACTGGTCAAATTAAAATAAATGAATGAATAAATAAAATTAAATAATTTTTAAAAAATTATGGTAGGGTGGTGTTATGGTTAAGATGTTGTATCCCATATGGCCAACACTGCGGTTCAAATCTTGGACCCAATGGCTTGAAAAACACAGCAGGTGCATGCCCAAAAGTCTAAGAGAAGAATGGAGGGGGGCAGATGGCATAGTGGCTCTATCGCTAGACTTCCACATGGCTGACCACAATTCGAATCCCAGGCCCTGTGGCTTGAAAATCATGCTGGGCACATGTACTTGCATGCCCAAGATCCTGAGAGGAGAATAGAGGAGATCCTGATGGAAATTTAGGCATACATATTCATGTGCCCGGCATGTTTCTTTCCTTTTTATTAGAGAGAGAATTTTTTTATAAGGCAAATATGCTTGCTGGAGAGACAGAAAGCAAGACATCACCTCCCTAGGGGGATGCCATATGCAATCCCTTCTCCTCCATTTTCTCTTGGGATTTTGGGCATGTAGACACATGTGCCCAGCATGGGTTTAAGCCACCGGGTCTGGGACACAAACAACGGTCGACTACATGGGAGTCCAGCAACACACCCATTACGCCAACTGCTGGTCCCAGGGAGGTGATTTCTTATTTTCTTTCCCCTCTCTCTCCAGAGAGCACATGTGCCCTATGGCAAAAAAATAAATAAAATAAAAAATAAATTAAAAAAAAACTTTAAAAATTAAACAAATAACTATGGTTGAATAAAAGCCAGAACAGTGGTACCTTGAGGGAGAAATTTCCTGAGGCCTAAGGGCACTTTCTCAGCAATGGTACTGTTCATTTAGTGGTCTGGGTTACACAGATGCATGCATTTGTCAATATTTAACCAAGATACACTTAAGATATTTCATTGTATGTAAAAAATTTTTGAGAGATTTTTGCTATAGAGTGCACTCACTGGAGAGCCAGAGAGAGCCAGAGAGACGGAAAGCAAGAAATCATCCTTCCTCCCCCCCTCCGACTCCGGGATGGGGTGGGGGGATGGCCACACGGCAATCCCTTCTCCTCCATTCTCCTCTCAGGATTTTGGGCACATACGAGCACACCCCAGAGTGGGCTTTGTTTTCATTTATTTAATTTGACCAGAAAGGGACAAAAAGAAAGAGAGGAAGCAAGCCGCCAGGTCCAGGACTTGAACCGTGGTCAGCCATGTGGGAACCAAATGTCCTTAACCACATCACCTGCCAGCCCCTCAGTGTGAGTTTTAAGCTGCTGTGTCCAGGACTCAAACCATAGTCAACTACATGGGAGTCCAGCAATATAACTATTATGCCATCTGCTGGTCCCATTATGTATAAATTTTACATCAAAAGAAAATTGTAACCAAATAGATGAAGTCTAATTACTGTTCTACATGCTGAAGTATTTAGATTGAAGTGAAGTCATGGCTAAAACATGTGTTACTTTGAAATGCATGGAAAAAATAAGATGGATTTAATAAAGGGATGAAGAGACGGCAAGATACCAGGTTACAAAGTATAGCAAATGTTAGTGCTAAAACCTAAGTGGTGGGTGTGTGAACATTAAATGCAAAATTCTTTCGACTCTGGCATGTTCAAAATGTTTCACAATAAAGCACTGGGGCAGGGGCAGCCAGGTAGCATCGTGGTTATAGCGGCTGACTCTGACATGACCAACTGCGCAGTTCGAGTTCCTGTCCAGACCAGGTTGCTTGAGAAACACACCAGGTTCATGGGTGCATGCTCAAAATCTTGAGAAGAGAATGAAGACAGTGATTGTGGCAAGGCCATGTCCCTAGGGGGGTGATTTCTCACTTTCCCTCTCTTGCCCTAAAGCTAATTTAAGGGAAAAAAAAGAAAGAAAAAGCTCTGGGGCCAACGGGACTGTGGCTGGAATAAGCAGAGACAGAGGCCACATACTCTTTTCACAGCAGGCTGCTGAAGATGGACTATACTAGGTGAGAGGAGACTTACAAGGAGCCTGAATGGGGTCTGACTTCAGACATGCATGGGTACGTGGCTTCAATTATTGTTTACATCCATGAAGATAAAACCTAAGAGGGATACAGCTCAGCGCTGTAATTAGAACAGCTAGAATGCAACCTGGGTACCTCCTGACATGTCACAGAAAGTCATCGGGCGGGAGAAATGTAACTGACACTTAGATTTACCCAAGACACCTCATTAACATCAACATGCATCTCCATCATATAAACCAACATGGCAGAACAGCAGACACTTGCTATGGTGTGAATATATCCCCACAAAATTTATAAACCACTGTAACAAGATTAAGAAGGAAAAAATTTAAACTTAATCTGATCTTAATTCAATTTGGATGTTGGAAGCCAGGGCCTCTGGGAAGAGATTAAGATGAAAGTCATGAGGGTGGGGTGCCCATGACTGTCCTGGAGGGTTTCTCCGGGAGAAAGCAAATGAGACACACACACAGAACACAGGCTACTCTCTCCTGCTCACTGCCATGTTGTGATACAGCCAGAAGAACCCACCAGAGAGGGCTCCTGGACCTTGGGCCTCCAACCCATGAGCTGAATTAAACCGCTGGTGTTTTGGGGTTTTTTTCATTTGTTTTGTTTTTTAAGTTTGTTTTCCTACAGGGAGAGTACACTTGCTGGAGAAGGAGGGTAAGTGAGAAATAACCCCACAGGGAGGATGACTATATTGCAATTCATTCTTCTCCATTCTCCTCTTGGGATTTTGGACAGGCACACACATGTGCCCAGCATGTTTTTCAGGCCACCGGGTCCAGGAATGGAACTGTGGAGTCAGCCATGTAGGATCCACCACTTCAACCACCATGCCACCTGCGATCCCTAAATCTCTATTTTTATGGTGTGATCAGTTTCAAGTATTTCCTGCTAACAGCAATAGAATGGAGTAGAACAGACACTTGGTACTAAAAAGTAGAACTGTTTCTCTATAAATAAATAAATAAATATCTATATAGATATATAGATACACATACACACATATATACATGCATATATGTGTGTATATATGTATATGTATGTAGTGTGTGTATATATGTGGGTGTATGTATAAAACATGAAAGTGGCTTTGGAACTGGGTAACTGGCCAAGGATGGAAAAGTTCAGAGGAGCAAAAGAGAAAAAGTCTAGAACAGGTTAAGGGTGATTCTGGTGGAGGATCAGATGAAAAGACTCGAGAACACGTGGACCTTTTCAGAAACTGATAAAAATAGTGGTGGCTATAACACTGACAGAGGGGCCTCCCAGGTGGTGTGGTTGTTAAGGCAGCTGGATCCCATGTGGCCAACTTCACAGTTTAAGTCCCAGACCTGGCAGCTTGAAAAACATGCCAAGCACATGTACATTCATGCTCAAAACCCAGGAGGAGAATGGAGAAGGGACTGTGGTATAACTATCCCCTCTGGGGAGTGATTTCTCACTTTCCCTCTTTTTCTGTCTCTCCAGTGAATACACACTTCCTATAGAAAACTTAAAAAAAAAAAAGAAAAAGAAAAAACTAAACAAACTAAAAAATAAGTAAAGCACATTCTAAAGAGGTTCCTGGGGGGAAATGAGGCACATTATACTGGAAACTGGGAAAAAGATCATCCATGTTACATCACAGCAAAGAAAATGGGAGAAAAGTCCAGGGCACTGCTCCTCCCTCCCAGCACAAGCCCAGAGGCCTGCCAGGACCCTCTGCTGCAGAGCGTGCAAACAGCACGCTGTGGTGAACCACACATGCAGGTAATTCTTTTTTCTTTTTTTTTTTTTTTCCTTAAGAAAGATTATTGCTATGGGACACATGAACTCGCTGGAGAAACGGAGAAATAGAGAAAGTCAGAAATCATCCCCCAGGGGGATGCCCATGCCAGAATGCCTTCTCCTCTTGGAATTTTGGGCACACACGCACACACACACATGCGTGGCTTTAGTTTTAAGATGTCAAGTCTGGGACTCGAACCATAGTCAACTACGTAGCAGTTCAGCAATGTAACCATTATGCCATCTGCTGGCCCCACATGGAGGTAATGCTACAGGCTTACAGAATTAAAGAGATATGAAGGTCTCCACCAGGTTTCAAAGCAGGTCTTAGACATTCTGGAGGCCTCAGCAGACTTGACACAGGGATAGAGCCACTACAGAGTGCTAGGCCAAGTGCTAGGCGAAGCAGAAATAAGGACTTCGCGGGCCAGCAGGTGGCATAGTAGTTAAGGCACTGGACTCCCACATGGCCAACTGTGACTCGAGTCCCAGACCCAGTGGCTTAAAACACGCCAGGTGCATGTGTGTGAGTGACCAAAATCTGAGAGGAGAATGGAGAAGGGGTTGAGGCATGGCCATCTCCCCTGGGGAATGATTTCTCACTGTCTCTCTGGCGAGCACTCGTGCCCTATAGCAAAAATCTCTGGGAAAAAAAAAAAGAAAAGAAATAAAGGGTTCAATCTGCTACAGAGAGTCCCTATCAGCTCACAGACTACGGGAGCCACAGACGTAGGGCCATCCTCAAGATCCCAGAACTGTGAATACATCAGTGTGTGGTGCTAGCCTAAACGAATTGCAGATTCCAGGAGATTCCATCTGGAGAGACAAGGCACAGTCTAAGCTCAGCAGGGCTTGGGTAACAAGGCTGCCAGGGAGCCAAGATGCTTTGGGGCCCCACCCCTTCGGCACATCCAGGAGCTGGCACATGTGTGCCCTCTTGGGTTTTGAACTTGCTTATGGCTTATTACTCCCTTCTTTTTGTGGAATGGGAAATTCTACCCTGTGCCTGTTCCACCTTTTTTTTTTTTTTTTTTTTAATTTATACACTCTTGGCTGGAAGGAATTTGCCTTGACTTTAGGTAAAACTTAGGACTTTGGGGGCTGGTGCTGGAACAAGTTGAGACTTTGCAGAATATTAGGATAGTTTTGTATGAGGAAAGTATGAGAGTCATGGATGGAGACCAGGAATGGAATGCTATAGGTTGAATATGTCCAGCAAAAATTCAAGTGTTCAATCATTGCAACAGGATTTGAGGATGAAAATTTAGGGACCAGAAGATGACATGGTGGTTAAGGTGCCGGATTCCCACATGGCAACTGCAGTCCAAGTCTCAGACCTGGCAGCTTGAAAATTACACCAAGCACATGTACACACATGTCCAAAATCCCAGAACATGTGGCATGGCCATCACCCCTGGCAAGTGATTTATATTTCCTCTTACTGTCTCTCTCTGGCAAGAATACATGAACTATAGCTGCTCCCCCACTTAAAAGGAGGCGGGAGCTGCAGGTAACATGGTGGTTGAGGCGCTGTATTCCCACATGGCCGGCCACAGTTCGAGACCCAGATTTGGTGGCTCCATTTCTCACTTTCCATCTCTCTGGTGAGGGCATGTACCCTTGTAGAAATTTTAAACAATAAAATTAGATAATTTCTTTTTTAAAAAAAGGATTGCTTAATCCTTGAGGGACCAACCCCTATGGAGAGTTGAAAAATCTGTGTATAACTTGTGACTCTCCCAAAATTTAGCTACTGGTAACACAAGCAGTCGATTAACACGTATTTCATATATTACATGTACTATATACAGTAATCTTGCAATAAAGTAAGGTAAAGAAAAGAAACTATTGATATTACTATGAAAATCATAAGAGCCTAGCTGAGGTTGTGTGTCTCGCAGGCTGGGACCACATGGGAGACCAGGGTTCAAGCTTTGGTCTAAACTGAAAAATGTGTACAGTGGTACGCCTCTATAATTCCAGCAACTTGTGGAAGCGGAAGCAGGATGATCATGAGCTTAAGACTGGCCTGGGCAACATAGCAAGACTGTCTGAAAGTGCTGGACACAGTGGCGTTCACTTGTAGTCCAGCTACTCTGGAGTCTGAGGCGGGAAGATTGTGACATACTCGGACCCTTTCTTTCTTCGGGAAAGGAGGAAAGAAAGAAGAAAGTCAGTCAATCACAGAAAGAGAAATACATGTACAGTACTATACTGTATTTTCCAATATATTTATTGAAAAACAATCTATGCAATTCAAACCTGTGTTGTTCGAGGGCCAGCTGTCCTATAAACCATGCCTGACCAGAGAGCTCACTGTAATAATACAAATGAAGCAAACTCAATTTTTGGAAACAAAACACGCATGGTATTTTAAATCACAAAATAGATACACAGATTTAAATAAAGGTGTTTCTTTTTCTTCTCAAAGTTACAAGTAACAACACATGTGAAAAAGTATCTCCTGCCTGACACCCACATTAGCCACACTCAGCCCCTTCAGACCAGTAATACCACAAGCTTAGGCTGAGCAGTTTTCTCACTTTCAAAATTCAACTATTCTTTTCACCTCCCCAGGTTACAAGATATTCTGCCCTAAACTGCAAACAAAAGCCCAAATTCCAACTTCCTACTATGCTTACTAATGGGATTATCTTCACACACCTAATGCCTGAGAGCCAATGCCCTAATTCTTAATACAATCTAAGGGAGGAGGGAAAAAACTGTTACTGTTCAGGCACACTTGGGAGAGGAAAAAAGTGCCACATTTTTGGCAAAGGCACAGAGTTAAGAAAAAAATGTCCTATTTCTACTAAAAGAAATCCCAAACACTTTACTCAGCTGACGAATTCCAGTGTAAACTCCCTCGGCCTTGCAGAATTATTGAAGAACTGCCATTCTGAGAAGACGGATGAGAACGCCAAGAAGTGGGGTGTACACTAACGTGGCCACCACCACGCTGAGACGCCAAACACCATGTGTGTTTTTCTGACCCTGAAAAGTGAGCTGGGCTCATCCCTTTAGCCGCTGGTTAAGGAAGCTAGATCCCACACGGTCATCTACACAGTTCAAATTCCAGCCTTGGCAACCTGAAGAGGGAAAAAAGTGAGCTGTGGTTTATGGTCCACCCAGAACATGGGTTGTTGTGTCTCTCTGGGTGGCTCTTCCAAGTCCAGGGCAACAATGTAGACCCATTCTCAGAACCTGCCCCAGGACATCTGCACTCCCATCTACAGACAAACTGATCTCCAGAGTCTACTTCAAAATAACCTGACTCCTGGGGACCAGTAGGTGGCGTGATGGTTAAGGTGCTGGACACTCCCGCATGGCCGACTGCGGTTGGTGTCCCAGACCTGGTGGCTTGCTTTGGTCAAATTAAAATAAATGAATGAATAAATGAAAAAATTAAATAACTATTTTCAAAATCTGACCCATTACTGCACTTGGGGGCGCCAGGACTAAGCACAGCACCACAGACATGGCAATTCCACAATAAGAATTTATTCTTACAGTTCTAGAGGTTGGACATCTGAGATCAAAGTTTACCTGAGGGCCCTCTCCTGGACTTGCAGTGGCCATCCCTCTGTGGTGTCTGGGTCTTTATCTCTTTTTTGAAAAATGTTTATTGGGGCCAGCAGGTGGTGTAATGGTTAAGGTACTGGACTCCCAAGTGGTGGACCACAGTACAAGTCCCAACCTGACAGCTTGAAAATCACACCAGGAGCATGTGGTGCGTGCCCAAAACCCCAAGAGAAGAAGGGATTAAGTTTATTTCTTCCATGAGGCAGAGACAGCAAAACAGAGATGACATCTCCAATAGGGTCTGACATAGCAATCCACCCCAGCCTTAGCCAATCCCAGTTTAGGGGTGTGCTTGCCCAGGGTGCAGATGGAGGTCTGCAGACATGAACCCAGAACCCTCCCACGTAGGTCTGCCCCACGAAGCGTAGAATTACCCCTGCGCTTCTGTTCTGCTCCTACTCTCTTCTTACAGGGGCGCCAGTCACACTGCATTAAAGTACCAGCCTTCCCTAAAGGACATTTTACTTTAGCTGCCTCTTGAAAGACCCATCTCTAAATACGGTGACACCTCTCGGTCCTGGGGGGTCATGGCTCTAACACATGAATTTGGGTTGGGGGGGTCAGATAGGTAGTGAGCCAGGCTGAGGAGTGTGCATGAATCAGACTGCCCCCCTTCAAGCAGGTCTGAAGTTGGGCCCGGGGGGCCTCTTGCCATGATTTCTCCACATTTACACCTGAGTGTTCACAACAGAAAGGCTTTCCAGTCATTATTATGGAAGCTGGTTCTTTCATTTGTCCTTGACTCTGCTCCCCACTCTGGGACTGCAGGCCCATCCCAGTCTCCTGGTGTCTGCCTGGCAGTCATGGTTGACCAACAGTCATTTAATAGACAGATGATGAACAGTCAACGCCTCCAGGGGCGCCAAGTGCACACAGGACAAGCACCACTTCCCAGTCACAGGGCTGTCTCCACCTGTCTCTGCATCTGAACTGCAGTGCATGGTCCTGGCCCATCGGAAACTCACTGATGCCTACCCAGCATTTTTTCCAACACCCTGAAGCATCTGCCCTTGTTTTCTAATTTTAGGTTTCAGTGGCTTACTTTCCAAAGTGTGTCCTTAACTTTTCTCACCACACTAAGCATGTAATAGGCACTCGAGGAAATGAAGTGGGTATGGAAATGCTAAGCAGGACACTTAGAAGACTTAGCCTGTTACTTCTGCTGCAGAGAGACGATGAGGCGCATGTTGGATCGAAATGCAGAAACTGAAGGTCAACAGCAAGTGACTTCCCCAGGCAGAGCCGAGGGCCCTTTTCAGCCACAGAGCAGCCCCCCAATGCAGTACCAGTGCTAACTGTGCTGTTTTCCTTTATCTTCCTCTGAAAGGATGCTGAGAATAGTAACCAAGAAGCACTGAAGAATTCTGATATGCCTACTGAACCTGTTATAACTATAGAATCTGATTCTACATGGAAAATTAGTAATGATCTGGAAGTACATAAATGCTAACTCTTCAACCCAGAAGAGTAAGGAGTCTCCAGTGGTGGGCCTCATCTAACAGTCATCAGACTTAGGGTCTCCACCAGGTGCCTCCTGCCAGCCTGCTGACCTCAGGTAGCCAGGTTGCCAGCAAGAATCACTGTGACAACTATCCAAGAGGAAAAATCAAACAAGGTATGACATCCCCAAGTTCACTTTTTTCTTTTTTAGTTTTTCCTATAGGCTATTTGAGCTTGCCAGAGACAGAGAGAGACAGACAGACAGAAGGAAAGTGAGAAAGCAGCGCCCTCGCTTCCCACCAGAGGATAGCCACACTGCAATCCTTTCTCCTCTCAGGATTTTGGGCACATGCACACGCATCTGGTGTTTTTTTCCAAGCTGCTAGGTCTAGAACTCAAACCACAGCCTGTCATGTGGCATCCAGATGTCTTAACCACCACACTATCAGCTGGCCCCACTTTCTTTAGCCATGTCATAGCTTATGACAATTATAGAATCAGGGTAGTTACAAGGTCAAGTTAGTAGGTCACAACCAGCAATTTTTGGAGAGATTTTTGCTATAGGGCATGTGCGCTCACTAAAGAGAGAGAGAGAAAAAAAAAATCACACCACACCACAACCCCTTCTCCTCCATTCTCTCCTCTCGGGATTTTGGGCTTGCACACACACACACACCCAGTATGAGTTTTCAACTGCCCAGTCTAGGACTCAAACCATGTGGGAGTCCAGTGCCTTAACCACACCACCACCTGCTGGCCCAACCAGTAGTTTTCCTAATGGAAAAAAAAAATAACAGAATTTGAAAATTAGAGTGTGTTGGTTCTAAGTTCCATTCCTTCACATATTAATTACAGTCACACACTTATCCACAGACACGTTCAGTATGCCCAGCTCCCTAGGACTGCGGCTCCCCGTCTGGAGGCATTGGTGCAACCCCAGCCCCCTACTCCTCACGAAGGCCAATGCCTTGCGATGCTTCTTAGCAGGTCTGCCCTGACCTAGGCCATCTTTCCTCCCCACTTTTCACCATGAAAACGCTGAAAGACACATAAAAGGAGATAAAGAACATATACCCACCACCAAAGCACTTCGCTACTTGTCTTTTTTTTTCTTTTTTCTTCTTCTAGTTTGAGTAAAGCAAATCCCAGAAGTCATACTATGTTACTTTAAATACCTCTGCAGGGGCCAGCAGGTGGCGTGACACTTAAGGCGCTGAACTCTCACATGGCTGGCCACAGTTCAAGTCCCAGACCTGGCAGTTTGCTTTCTCACTTCCTGTGTGTGTGTGTGTGTGTGTGTGTCTGGCGGATGCACGTGCCCTATAGCAAAGTAAAATAATAATAAATTAAATAAAAAACCCCTGCATATGTGACTATCAGATCAAAACTTGAGAAAACATAATACAAATACCATGCCCAACAAAATTACTAATTCCTTATGATGATTTAGTACCCAGTCCTACCTGTCTAGGGTACCTTATAATCTTTAAACAATACAAATATACTATATAATGAAAAAAAAATACTTAACTTTGTTCTGAATAAAATCATAGTACTACATGGTCCCACCTCAGACAGTAAGACCTGGTACCCAACAGTGACCTCCATTGACTGTGGTCCTCATAAGTCACTCATAACCCAATTCAAGGGTACACCAGGTTTCCTGTAAAAAAGGAGTTAGAGGGATGAGCAGGTGGTATAGTAGTTAAGATACTGGACTCTCCCATGTGGCTGACTGCAGTTCAAGTTACAGACCCAGCAGCTTAAAACTCACACTGGGCACATGTATGTGCATGCCCAACATCCCAAGAGAAGGGATTGTGGCATGGCCATCCCTTCTAGGGGGTGATTTCTTGTTTTCTGTCTGTCTCTGGTGAGCGAGAGACATGCTCTAAAGCAAAAATTTCTAAATAATAAAAATTTAAGGAAAAAATATGTAAGGTCTTGAAAGATTAGTGCCACAATGCACAGATGTGGGTCCAATCTGTAAACAGGGGCCTAGCCTACAAATCTTAAGGCAAGACTTAGTCTGAAAAGGACCTGTTACTCCAGGGACACTAGGGTAGGAGAGAAGTCCCCAAGGGATTACTTCAATTCCCTGGGCCCCAAGCGGCCAGTGGTCTTCTCAAAATACACTCATCCCTTACAAATGTAGCCACTAGTGGTCCAGCCCCCAACCCACTATGCTGGTCATCAGTTCTTCCTGCACCCCAAACACCGAAAGGTTTCATGGGATGTTAGGGACTCAGTGGAGGTCTGTGAAATGGACTAAGACCCACTCCAGAAACCAGGTGTGCAGTACACATACCAGGGTAGCCTGAGAAAGGAAGAGGCAAGCTACACTTGGGCCCACCAGCTCTCTGGAAGCTGGCTAATTGCTGTGTCCTGAGGGAAGCAAGCCTCATAAAACAAGCCAAATCACTGCTCGACCAGACACTAAGACCAGCATCTGACCTGGAAAAGGCCCATCAGGCTACACTGTTAAAAGATTTAAAACCTGCATTTTTTAAAAGAGCTAACTTAAAAAGAGAACTTAAACATCCAAACTATACTTTCGTAGAACTATTAAGTCATCACTTCTGTATGAGCCTGAGTTTGTGCTTAAGTTTAAAATAGGTATCTGGTTAATGTGTCGTAAGAATGACTTAAGCGCTATAGTTCCAAATGCTGGGTGATCTCACATGGACTGAGGGAGCAGACCAGGAAGGTTCTGCCAGCTCACCATGGGTAAGGCACACCAGGTAGAGTGTTGAGTCATGGCCTGGACAGGAAGAATTCATGCCCCAAAGCTCTCTGTCCAGCCCGCCCATGGCAAAACAAGCTAAGGCAAGTGGCAGAGAGAAACCAAACTCAGGGCTTAGGCAACTACGTACCAATTATGTTCTAACAGACAGTGAGATAATCATTAACCTTGTCTATGCCCAAATTCCTCTCACTGCCCTCAACTAAAATTCTTGATTTTTACTGGCTTTTCACTTCCATTCCAAAAGCTATTGGAAATGTCTTACTGCTTCTGCTTTCTCTCTCACGCTAAATATTTAATACGCCTGTCAAAATTGGGGAACAGCTCCAGAAAAACTTCAGTAGACTACAGCTTTGCTTGTCACAGCCAGGTGTAAGTGGTGCACATGCAGAAGGTGGCATCCCCAGCGCCCTCACTGCCAGCAAGTCACAGGAGAGCTGCCTCAGTTCAAACAAAGCTCAGTGTGGTCACACTCAAGCCTAATGGCCCCTGCTAAGTAGTCACCAGGCTGTCGCTTCTCCTTCCCAACTAACTCCTTTTCTCCTGTTCAGCCACCCCTTTTTTGATGTGCACCCCTCTGTAGTCTACCGCTTGTGGGCGCAATCACTTACATGTCTATAGTTAACTGCAATCCCTTACGCACCTAAATCAGACACATGTACTGCTAACATGAAGCAGTGAACAGACAGTGAAGAAGAGCACCATCAGTGTCTCAGGGCTGCATCCACTCTAACAGGACTATTCAGAAGTGGGGCGCCTCTTAGAACAAGCAACCAGTTAAAAGGACACTGCTCTGCAGAATGCAGGGTACAGAGACCTAGGGTTATCAAGGTCTGCTTCAAACATGTGCATGAACGTATGCGCACACGCATTTACCCAAAACGAAATGATAACCAAGACATGAAGATTATAAAGCATTTATTTGAAAACGTTACATCTTATCAAAACCCATTTTCCACTTTAGTAGTTGCTTACCCCACATCGTTTTTCCACTCTCCTTAAAATGTTGTTTCTTTATAAACTACTCTAGCCTGTAATTAAAACCACATTTTAAAAAAACACATAAAAATTAAGGAGCCTCTTGAACTTCTGTCCTAAATCCCACTGCCAAACGTAACATCACTGAAATCATAGCTACGGTAGGTAGAGCTGTGCACCCACCACTGGACACCCGGACACGAAGCCCGCGAACGCAGGCCTTGGAGCTTCGTCCCAGCCCGGACACATCGCCGGTCCTCGGCCCACCCCTCCGCAGCCCCGGCGCAACGAGGAAAGGCGCGGCGCTTCCTGCCGCTGCCCGCCGAGCGCGCAGGCCCACCTGACCATTGTCCAGGCTCGCCCTGCCCCTGCCG
>NW_006204006.1:1013399-1015564 GCF_000334495.1 Tupaia belangeri chinensis | reverse complement strand
GCCACCCGCTACAGGCGCGCTCAGGGCGCCTGCCACAGCGCTTCCAGAGAAAGCCCGCCCGCAGTCTCCGCCCTGGCCGCGCCCCGCGCCCGTAGTTCCGGGCCCCAGGGCTCAGGCCCCGCCCCGTCCGCGTAGGCCCCGCCCACAGCCGCCGCGCACTCGCACTTCCGGACAGAAGGCGCAGGCCCTGCCCCGCGACCAGGCCGCGCCCCGCGACCAGGCCCCGCCTACAGCCGCTGCGCACTCGTACTGCCTAACCCGAGGGTGCGGGCCACGACCCTTCTGAGCGGCCGAAAACGTGCCTGTCTGCAAGAGGCGCGGGAGCGCCGTGGCTCATCTCGTTTTCTTCAGGGCCGCGGAAGCGCGCCTGGCCTGCCTCTGATCGGCCCACCTCAGGGAGGACGAGAGCGTGCCGGACCCACCCCCAGCCCGCCTGGCGCCCCTCAAGATTACGGGAGGAACACGGGAGTGATCCCAACTTTTCAATTCTGCCGCCATCTTTAGCGCGGATACTTCCCAGCGTACCTTGCGCTCGGAGAGTCGGGGCTTCGGCCCTGGGAAGGGGGCGGAGCCGGCGGGAAGGGGTGGGGCTAACGGGATGTTCCGGGTACCCAGATCCCGGGTTGCTGAACAGCCTGCTCACCTCGCAGTCAGCACCTCTTTCAACAGTTCTGTAGTCTGTGGTTATTCAGTACAGTACTGCTTCATCACGCCTATTGGGCCCTCCCTCAGAATTACGCGGGCCCACAGGACCAGCAAATGGTGTAATGGTTAGGTCGCTGGACTCTCGTATAATTAACTGCGGTTTAAGTCCTGGACCAGCGGCTGGTGCATGTGCGCCCAAAATTCTGAGAGGAGATGAGGTTGCTGACCCAGGGAGTGACTTCTAGTTTTCTGTCTATCTCTCTGGTAAGTGCATGTGCCCTATACCAAAAACCTTTCTTAAAAAAATTACTCGGGACCAGCAGTTGGCGTAAATGTCGATGGACTCACATGTAATCCACAGCGGTTCGAGTCCTGGACCCAGTGGCTTAAACTCACGCCCGGTGCCTGCGCGTGCGTGCCCAAGATCCTGAGAGGAGATGGAGAAGGGATTGTGCTGTGGCCATCCCACCTGGGGGGGGGGGTGAGTTCTCACTGTCTGGCAAGCACACGCGCCCTATAGCAAAAACCTCTCAAAATATTACTTGGGATCAGCAGGTGGTACAATGGTTGCGTTGCTGAACCCCCACGTAGTCAACCGCAGTTCAAGACCTGGAACTGGTGGCTTAAAACACACCAGGCTCATGTGCATGAGTGTCCAAAATTCCGAGAGGAGAATGGAAGATAAAGGACTGCAGTGTGGTCATCCACCATGGAGGGAAGAGGATTTTACGCTTTGTCTCCCTGACCTGTGCCCTATAGCAAAAAACTCATTAAAATTTTTTTAAAAGAAGTACTTAGGCCCACCCCAAACATAAAACTTCCTCCTTACTCCCCATCTTCCTCTAGAGTGCTTCCAGCTGGTTAATAAACCCAACTTTGTCTGAGTCCTAGTGAATTTGGATGTTAGGCTTTGTCACCCAGCTCAAATATCACCTCTTCCAGTCTTTTAATGTAACTTTTCCCTCCTCCAGTTCCCAGAGTTCTTGATTCATTGTGATGCTAGAGTTAACTAACCATGGTTCAGGTCGTTTGTCTATTGGACTGTGAGCATTTTTTTTTTTTTTTGGAGAGGTTTTTGTTATAGGGAGCGTGCGGTCGCCAGACAGACAGAGACATAGAGACAGAAAGCGAGAAATCACCCCCCAGGGGGGATGGCCACGCCGCAGTCCCTTCTCCTCCATTCTCCTCGGGATCTTGGGCACACGCGCCCAGCGTGAGTTTTAAGCCACTGGGTCCGGGACGCGAACCGCAGTCAACTACATGGGAGTCCAGCGACACAGCCATTACGCTAACTGCTGGTTCCTTGGACTGTGAGCTTTTTTGTTTTTTCCCTTGGTTTTTGCCATGGGGGGGGAGGCACAGAGAGAGGGAGAATGAGAAAAAATTCCCCAGGGGAAATGGCCATGCCACAATCCCTTCTCTATTCTCCTCTCAGGATTTTGTGCACAAACTTACAGGCACCCACCCGTTGTGATTTTCTTCTTCTTCTTTTTTTTTTTTTTTTAAGAGGTTTTTTCGCT
>NW_006204006.1:993806-1013250 GCF_000334495.1 Tupaia belangeri chinensis | reverse complement strand
GTTTTAAGCCACTGGGTCCGGGACGCGAACCACGGTTGACTACGTGGGAGTCCAGCAACATAGCCATTACGCTAACTGCTTGTTCCCCCCTTTTTTTTTTTTTTTAAGAATTATTTCGTTTAACTTTATTGATTTATTTGAATTTGACCAGAAAGAAAGGGAGAGGGAGAAAGTGAAAAAGCAAGCTGCTAGGTCTGGGACTCGAACCACAGGCCGCCATGTGGAAGTCCAGGACCCTT
Source organism: Tupaia belangeri chinensis (assembly GCF_000334495.1). Lineage (NCBI taxonomy): Eukaryota > Metazoa > Chordata > Mammalia > Scandentia > Tupaiidae > Tupaia > Tupaia belangeri. Next base: position 1,013,011 of record NW_006204006.1, on the reverse strand, counting down.
AACCACCACACCACCTGTTGGCCCCGCTCGTTGTGATTTTCAAGCCACCAGGCAGGATTGGAGCTCCAACTACATGCGCCACATGGGCATCTAGTACCATAACCATCAAGCCTCCTGCTAGCCCTGACTTTGAACTCCCTTTTTAAAAAAAAAATTATTGGGAACCAGCAGTTAGCGTAATGGCTATGTCGTTGAACTCCCACGTAGTCGACCTTGGTTCGAGTCCCGGACCCGGTGGCTTAAAACTCACGCCAGGCGCGTGTGCGTGCGTGCCCAAGATCCCGAGAGGAGAATGGAGGAGAAGGGATTATGGCGTGACCATCCCCCCTGGGGGGTGATTTCTCATTTTCTGTCTCTATGTCCCTCTGTCTGGCAAGTGCACGCGCCCTATAGTGAAAACCTCTAAAAAAAGAGAGAGAAAAAGTATTATTACTAATTTGCTACATGGCACATGTGCTCACCAGAGAGAGAGAGAGAGTAAGCCACCAGCCCAGGACTTGAATGGTTGGCCATGTGGGAGTCCAGGGCCCCAACCATCACACCACCTGCTGGTCTCCATGAGCTCCTTTGAAGGTAGCAATTAGGTGGGATTCCCCTTACCTGAGAAATTCTAATGGGAGACGATGCACACCTGGCCAGCCTGAGGGAGTAAGGCACTGGCAATGACACCCGAACACTTCACACAGATGCTTCCTAGCTAGACCTTTGGTTGTTTGTTTGTTTGTTTTGAGAGATTTTCACTGTTTCACTGTAGGGCGCGTGCGCTCGCCAGACAGACAGAGACATAGAGACAGAAAGCGAGAAATCACCCCCCAGGGGGGATGGTCACGCCGCAATCCCTTCTCCTCCATTCTCCTCTCGGGATCTTGGGCACGCACGCGTGCTGGGCGTGAGTTTTAAGCCACCAGGTCCGGGACACGAACCGCGGTCGACTACGTGGGAGTCCAGCAACACAGCCATTACGCTAACTGCTGGTTCCCTAGACCTTTGGTTTTGAAGAAAACTCTAGACACTGAAAACGTACCCGATTGGCCTGCTCAAAGACAGTGCTTTTTTAGTTTTCTTTCTTATAGCCAGTGGGTGCATATGCTCACCAGAGAAAGAAACAGAGAGAGAAAGCACCCCACAATGGTGCGTGGTCACATCGCAATCCTTTTTCCTACATTTCTCCATCCCATCAGGATTTAGGGCATGTACATATGTCCAACATGTTTTTCAAGCCGAGTCTGGAACTCAAAATATGAATGGTCTTGTGTTTGCATACATAGTGCTTAACCACTGTACTGCCGGGCCAATTCCTAATGTTTTCTTTTTTTCCATTTTTGTCTATTTGGGTTTTTTTAAAACAAATTTTTTTGTTTATTTTGTCTATTTGTTTTTATTTTATCGGGGACCAGCAGGTGGCATGGTGGTTAAGGTGCTGGACACTCTCACATGGCCGACCATGGTTCGAGTCCCAGACCTGGCGGCTCCCTTTCTCCCTTTCCCCTTCTCTCTCTCGCTCTTTCTCTCTCTCTGGTCAAATTAAAATAAATGAATGAATAAATAAATAAATAAATAATAATTTTTTAAAAAAACTATTATTTAACTTTATTTATTAGTATTATTTTCCAGTTTGATCAGAGAGAGACAGAGAAAGAGAGAGAAGGAAAGTGAGAAAGGAAGCCACCAGGTCCAGGACTTGAACCGCGGTCAGCCATGTGGGAGTCCAGCACCTTTATCACCACACCACCTGCCAGCCCGTCTATTTGTTTTTAATTTGCCAAACGGTGTGTGTGCTTGCCAGAAAGAGAGAGAAAGGGGAAGAAAATTCCCCATGGGGAGCAGTCACACCACAATCCTTTCTCTTCCATTTCTCCCTCCATTTGGGATTTGGGGCATATGTGAACAGGCAGGTGTGGTTATTTTGTTGCTAGATTTTTTTGCTATATGCTTTGTTTTTTTGGTGTGCTTGCCAGAGAAAAAGTAAAAAAATCATCTCCCAGAGTGGAAGGCCACACCACAATCCCTTCTCAAGATTTTAGGTTCACACACACACACACACACACACACACACACATGCCCAGTGTGATTTACAAACTGCCAGATCTGGGATTTGAACTACATAGTCATGTGCAATCTAGCACCATAATCTCCACACTGGGTGGGGGTTAAGTTCTCTCCATGTGTGATCGACTGTCCCAGACCCAGTGGCCCGAAAATCACACCAGGCGTGTGTGCCTATGTGTCCAAAACCCCAGAAGCAGAATGAGGGCGTGATGGTTAAGGGCGCTGGACTCCTACGTGGCTGATTGCAATTAGAGTCCCGGAACTGGCAGCTTGTTTTCTCACTTTCTCTCTCTCTCTGGTCATAATTAAATAAATTAACAAAGTTTGCAAGACAGCCTAGAACAACAGTGTTTCTCATTTGAGACAGTTTTGGAGAGTTATTTTCAGTATTCCTTTTTTTTTTTGGAGAGGTTTTCACTATAGGGCACGTGCGCTCACCAGACAGAGTCAGAGACAGAAAGAGAGAAATCACCCCCCCGGGGGGATGGTCACGCCGCCATCCCTTCTCCATTCTCCTCTCAGGATCTTGGGCGGGCACGCACACGCGCCCAGCGTGAGTTTTAAGCCTCCGGGTCCGGGACGCAAACCGCGGTGGACTACGTGGGAGTCCAGCGACATAGCCATTATGCTAACTCTGGTTCCCTATTTTCAGTATTCTGATAGCAGTTAAAATGCCGTCCCAGCCAATGCCCCAAAATGCTGAAGTCATATGTGAAGGTCCGAGGCTTCCATCCTGAGGTCTTACACACAGCAGGACACACAGACACACACACACACACACACACACACACACACTCCTGGCTGGCTGAGGCTGGAGTGGATTGTGGACTGAAGACCCTATTAGCGGTCCACCCCCATAGAAGAAATAAACTTCAAAAACCAATTGTGGGGCCGGGCGCGTGTGCGTGCGTGCCCAAGATCCCGAGAGGAGAATGGAGGAGAAGGGATTGCGGCGTGACCATCCCCCCTGGGTGGTGATTTCTCGCTTTCTGTCTCTATGTCTCTCTCTGTCTGTCTGGCGAGCGCACGCGCCCTACAGTGAAAAATCTCTCAAAAAAAAAAAAAAAAACCAATTGTGGGACCAGCAGTTAGTGTAATGGCTATGTCGCTGGACTCCATTTCAAGTCCTGGACCCGGCGGCTTAAACTCATGCTGGATGCGTGTGCATGCATGCCCAAGATCCCGAGAGGAGAATGGAGGACAAGGGATTGCGGCGTGACCACCCCCCCTAGGGGGTGATTTCTCACTTTCTGTCTCTCCGTCTCTCTCTCTGGCGAGCTCACGTGCCCTATAGCAAAAACCTCTCCAAAAAAAGACAAAAAGCATTGACATGTCTGTCTCTTTGCACCAGCCTTGTTGCGTCCAGCCATAATTGCAACTGGACTTTATTAGATTTTTATGCTTTGGTATCCTCTCATTAGTTGGACGATAGCACAGATGTGGGTGAAACCAAGTGAGTGGTGCAAAAATGTGGGGAGAATTAAGCGTTTATAAAGGAAAAAGACAGATTTCAGATCTATGCAAGGCAATTAAGATTCTTCTAGAAGCTCCTGTTGACACTTCAAGGACCGACCCACACAGGGACATAAAGGAGGGAAGAATGTTCATAAACCAAAGTCTGATTTTCACCTTAGCTCTTGGCAATAGCTTGAGCTTTTCTAGTTACCACGTGCCAGGTGGAAGAGACCAGCTCACAACCCAGAAGCTACTTGTTCTCTTCCCTACCGGTTCCTGTGTCCCTCTAGGGTCACACACCCTGGGCGCGGGTGCGTGCGTGACCAAGATCCGGAGAGAATGGAGGGGAAGGGATTGCAGTGTGGCCCTCCCCACTTGGGAGTGATTTCTCATTTTTTCTAACTTCGCCTTTCATGCGAGCGCACGCGCCCTATAGCAAAAACCTCTCAAAAAAAAGGGGGGGGGGCGTCACACACCTCCTCTGGCCCCTGGGAATCATTTACCTCCTCGACCCTCTTGTCACTCGTGTACCAGGCCCTGCTGCTAACCTGAAAGGAACCCCTGCCCCACACACCTACTGACACCTTGGTGCGCGCTTTGCGAAGTGCCCGGCGCACTCCCAGGGTACACCCACACTGCTGCGGGCGCGGCTAGGTTCCCTCGGCCCGCCGGCTCCCGCCCAGCCAGCCCTCTGCAGGCAGGGAAGGCAAACCGCCGTGTGGCCAACTAACCCTGCGACCGCCCCACCCACCGGAAGACTGCGCTCCCCACCCACAGGGTCGCCAGAAGCAAAGCAGCTGGGAGGCCCCTCTGAGCAGGATTTAGGAGCCGCGCGCACTTCCCCGCGTGACGTCACCCGTCCAGGGCGTGGTCACGTGGCGCTCCGCGCGGCTGCTGGACCGCACTACGCGGTGACGTCAGACGCGCGGCGGTGGTCATGGCTGGCGTGGGTAACTCGTGTGGCCGGCTGTCAGGCGTTTTACCATCCGAGGCCATCGGAGAGCCCAAGTGGTGCCCGCTGTGTTTCAAGCCTGGGTAGGGGCGTGGGCGCTCGAGGGCGGGAGGCTGGGCCTCTGGGGAAGGGGAAGCCGGCTGCGCAGGAGCCCAGGCCTTCCCCATGCCTGCTGCCTCGCGAGGAGCGGCCGAGCAGAACGGAGACTGGATTTCTTAAGTGACCACAGGGACCCCGCGAAGAGGGATGGGACTCGTGACCTCGAGGGGCCCCATCACGGTCCAGTCAGAGGTGCTGCGCGGCGGCCTTTGGCGTTGCGGGACTGGGGCAGGGGCTGGGCGGTGGATGGGAAGCAGGCCGGAGCTGACCGCATTGTCTCTTTCCAGGTGGGGCCGCCGTGGCCGGTGGAGGGCTCCCGGCAACCTTGTGCGCAATGTCCAGGTAAGTCGCGTTTCTGAGGCCCGGCTTCGTCTTCATGGAGCTGGGCCCGCGTTGTCTCTGAACCTTAACTTCATCGGGGAATGCCCTTGTCACGTCTAATAAGGTTACCTTCCCTACATGCGTTCCCTTGCTCCCTCGGCCAAAAAGTACTTGCTCTTGAGAGTTCGGGTTCCTTTGTTTTCGCCATAGGGCCTGTGTGCTTGCCAGAAAGAGGTGAGAAAGCTCCCCACCCCACAGGGAGGATGGCCCTTCTCCATTTCTCCTTTGGGGGTTTTGGGCGCTCGTGGCATGTTTTTCAAGCTGTGGAGTCCGGAACTCCCACGTGCAGTCAGCCATGTGGACCCAGTTGTCTTGACCACTACTCCAGAGGCTGACCCTGGCCCTGGGCTTGCTTTCTGTCTTTTTTTTTTTTTTTTTTTTTTTTTTTTTTTGGGTGACCCTGTGCCTTGGTGTTCTTTCTGTGTTTTTTTTTTTTTTTTTTTTTTTTTTAATTATGGTAGAGCTCATGACTGCACAGGAAAGATAGGCAGAGAGAAAGCACCCCCACCCCCCGCAGTGTGGACACACAATATTACCTTGCCAGTTCCCATCCTGTTGAGATTTTGGGCATGCACACATCTAAACCATCATGGAGGATTCCAGCCTTGGAGTCTGGCTACCTTAGCCACCACTACCAAACTGCCTCCCCTTCTTCTTTAGAAATCTTTATGATGAGGGACCAGCAGTTGGCATAATGGCTATGTTACTCTCATGTAGGCAACCACAGTTCAAGCCCTGGACCCGGTAGCTTAAACTCACACTGGGCACATGTGCATGTGTGGCCAAGATCCCAAGAGGAGAATGGAGAAGAAGGGATTGTGGCATGGCCATCCCCCCGGGTGATAATTTTTTCACATTCTGTCTTTCTGGCGAAGCGCACGCAACCTATAGCAAAAACCTCTCCAAAAATTAAAAAAAAATAACAACTTTATGATGGGCCTTGTGCTCACATACCAAGGTGGACAGAGAGCACCCTCCACAGGATTCTGTCACCGTGAGATCCCTTTCCTCCAGTCTTCCAGCTTACCAGTGTCCTGGGCACACATACACCATGCGTGTTTTTCAGGCAGACCAGGTGGAGAACTTGATATTGGTTAGCATGTGGCTTCCAGCTGAGTAGTCTACTGCAGAGTGCACCACAGAGGCTGGTTCAGTTCTTTGCAGCAGTGGGCTTCTAGAACCAAGTTCAGCCCCTTGGTCTCTTCATGCCTCAGCACTCAGGATGCCTGGGGTTTGGGAGATTTGGGTGAATGGTAGCAAGCCTCCAGCGTGCTTGGGTCTGTGGTGACCCTTTGCATTCCTACAGTGCTTGCCAAAGCAGTTTTGAAATGGTTTGAGGCCTTGCCCTGCTCTTTCCAGAGCAAGGTTATAGAAATTTCAGACAATTTGCTTGCTCCCTCCCAGACCTGATGTGCTGGGCATCATGTAAATTTGTACGGTCTGAGGTAGCAACCACAAATGGTTGGTTAAATATTAAATAATTGGGAAAGTCATGCCGTATTTTTCTATGCAAAAATGCATCATGACTTGGGACCAGCAGTTGCTATGATGGCTATGGCACTGAATTCCCATGTAGTCAACCGCAGTTTGAGTCCTGGACCCAGTGGCTTAAACTCACGCTGGGCGCGTGTGCATACATGCCCAAGATCCTGAGGAGAATGTAGGAGAAGGGATTACGATGTGGCCATCCTCCCGGGGCATGATTTCTTGCTGTCTCTCTGTCTCTCTCTGGCGAGCGCATGCGCCCTATAGAAAACAAACAAACAAACAAATGCATCATGACTTTTCTGATGACCCAATAAACCTTAAAGGCCAGCTGGTGGCCTTGTAGGGAGTTAGAGCATGTGAATCCCACATGGCCGACTGCACAGTTTGTCCTGGACCTGGTGGCTTGGGAAAGAACACTGGGCGTGTGTTTATGCTTGGCCAAAATTTCAAATGTAGAAAGGATTGCAGCAAGACTACTCCACATAAAGGGTGGGGTCTGTTGTTGCTTTTCCTTTGTCTCTGGCAGATACATGTGTCCTCCAGCAATTTTTTTTTTAATGAGCAAAATTTGGAACCAGGAGATGGCATACTGATTATATCGCTAGACTCCCATGTAGTCAACCACAGTTTGAGTCCCAGACTCAGCAGCTTAAAGCTCAGGCCAGGCACGTGTGTGTGTGTGTGTGTGTGTGCGCGTGCGCGCGCGCCCAGAATCCCAAAAAGGGAATAGAGAGAAAGGGATTGGGGTATGGCCATTCCCCCAGGGGGTGATTTCTCACTTTCTGTGTCTGTCTCCCCAGCAAGCACACATGTCCTATAGCAGAAATCTCTAAAATGAAATAAGTGAAATTTGAGGCCGGCGGGTAGCATGGTGGTTGAGGATGCTGGGCTCCCACATGGCCAACTGCAGTTTTAGTCCCAGACCTGGTAGTTTGCTTTCTCACTTTTCTTCTCTCTCACTCTGTCCCCCCTCGCCCCCCCGGCTCCCGCCGAGCCAGCCCTCTGCAGGCAGGGAAGGCAAACCGCCGTGTGGCCAACTAACCCTGCGACCGCCCCACCCACCGGAAGACTGCGCTCCCCACCCACAGGGTCGCCAGAAGCAAAGCAGCTGGGAGGCCCCTCTGAGCAGGATTTAGGAGCCGCGCGCACTTCCCCGCGTGACGTCACCCGTCCAGGGCGTGGTCACGTGGCGCTCCGCGCGGCTGCTGGACCGCACTACGCGGTGACGTCAGACGCGCGGCGGTGGTCATGGCTGGCGTGGGTAACTCGTGTGGCCGGCTGTCAGGCGTTTTACCATCCGAGGCCATCGGAGAGCCCAAGTGGTGCCCGCTGTGTTTCAAGCCTGGGTAGGGGCGTGGGCGCTCGAGGGCGGGAGGCTGGGCCTCTGGGGAAGGGGAAGCCGGCTGCGCAGGAGCCCAGGCCTTCCCCATGCCTGCTGCCTCGCGAGGAGCGGCCGAGCAGAACGGAGACTGGATTTCTTAAGTGACCACAGGGACCCCGCGAAGAGGGATGGGACTCGTGACCTCGAGGGGCCCCATCACGGTCCAGTCAGAGGTGCTGCGCGGCGGCCTTTGGCGTTGCGGGACTGGGGCAGGGGCTGGGCGGTGGATGGGAAGCAGGCCGGAGCTGACCGCATTGTCTCTTTCCAGGTGGGGCCGCCGTGGCCGGTGGAGGGCTCCCGGCAACCTTGTGCGCAATGTCCAGGTAAGTCGCGTTTCTGAGGCCCGGCTTCGTCTTCATGGAGCTGGGCCCGCGTTGTCTCTGAACCTTAACTTCATCGGGGAATGCCCTTGTCACGTCTAATAAGGTTACCTTCCCTACATGCGTTCCCTTGCTCCCTCGGCCAAAAAGTACTTGCTCTTGAGAGTTCGGGTTCCTTTGTTTTCGCCATAGGGCCTGTGTGCTTGCCAGAAAGAGGTGAGAAAGCTCCCCACCCCACAGGGAGGATGGCCCTTCTCCATTTCTCCTTTGGGGGTTTTGGGCGCTCGTGGCATGTTTTTCAAGCTGTGGAGTCCGGAACTCCCACGTGCAGTCAGCCATGTGGACCCAGTTGTCTTGACCACTACTCCAGAGGCTGACCCTGGCCCTGGGCTTGCTTTCTGTCTTTTTTTTTTTTTTTTTTTTTTTTTTTTTTTTTTTAATTATGGTAGAGCTCATGACTGCACAGGAAAGATAGGCAGAGAGAAAGCACCCCCACCCCCCGCAGTGTGGACACACAATATTACCTTGCCAGTTCCCATCCTGTTGAGATTTTGGGCATGCACACATCTAAACCATCATGGAGGATTCCAGCCTTGGAGTCTGGCTACCTTAGCCACCACTACCAAACTGCCTCCCCTTCTTCTTTAGAAATCTTTATGATGAGGGACCAGCAGTTGGCATAATGGCTATGTTACTCTCATGTAGTCAACCACAGTTCAAGCCCTGGACCCGGTAGCTTAAACTCACACTGGGCACATGTGCATGTGTGCCCAAGATCCCAAGAGGAGAATGGAGAAGAAGGGATTGTGGCATGGCCATCCCCCCGGGTGATAATTTTTTCACATTCTGTCTTTCTGGCGAAGCGCACGCAACCTATAGCAAAAACCTCTCCAAAAATTAAAAAAAAATAACAACTTTATGATGGGCCTTGTGCTCACATACCAAGGTGGACAGAGAGCACCCTCCACAGGATTCTGTCACCGTGAGATCCCTTTCCTCCAGTCTTCCAGCTTACCAGTGTCCTGGGCACACATACACCATGCGTGTTTTTCAGGCAGACCAGGTGGAGAACTTGATATTGGTTAGCATGTGGCTTCCAGCTGAGTAGTCTACTGCAGAGTGCACCACAGAGGCTGGTTCAGTTCTTTGCAGCAGTGGGCTTCTAGAACCAAGTTCAGCCCCTTGGTCTCTTCATGCCTCAGCACTCAGGATGCCTGGGGTTTGGGAGATTTGGGTGAATGGTAGCAAGCCTCCAGCGTGCTTGGGTCTGTGGTGACCCTTTGCATTCCTACAGTGCTTGCCAAAGCAGTTTTGAAATGGTTTGAGGCCTTGCCCTGCTCTTTCCAGAGCAAGGTTATAGAAATTTCAGACAATTTGCTTGCTCCCTCCCAGACCTGATGTGCTGGGCATCATGTAAATTTGTACGGTCTGAGGTAGCAACCACAAATGGTTGGTTAAATATTAAATAATTGGGAAAGTCATGCCGTATTTTTCTATGCAAAAATGCATCATGACTTGGGACCAGCAGTTGCTATGATGGCTATGGCACTGAATTCCCATGTAGTCAACCGCAGTTTGAGTCCTGGACCCAGTGGCTTAAACTCACGCTGGGCGCGTGTGCATACATGCCCAAGATCCTGAGGAGAATGTAGGAGAAGGGATTACGATGTGGCCATCCTCCCGGGGCATGATTTCTTGCTGTCTCTCTGTCTCTCTCTGGCGAGCGCATGCGCCCTATAGAAAACAAACAAACAAACAAATGCATCATGACTTTTCTGATGACCCAATAAACCTTAAAGGCCAGCTGGTGGCCTTGTAGGGAGTTAGAGCATGTGAATCCCACATGGCCGACTGCACAGTTTGTCCTGGACCTGGTGGCTTGGGAAAGAACACTGGGCGTGTGTTTATGCTTGGCCAAAATTTCAAATGTAGAAAGGATTGCAGCAAGACTACTCCACATAAAGGGTGGGGTCTGTTGTTGCTTTTCCTTTGTCTCTGGCAGATACATGTGTCCTCCAGCAATTTTTTTTTTAATGAGCAAAATTTGGAACCAGGAGATGGCATACTGATTATATCGCTAGACTCCCATGTAGTCAACCACAGTTTGAGTCCCAGACTCAGCAGCTTAAAGCTCAGGCCAGGCACGTGTGTGTGTGTGTGTGTGTGTGCGCGTGCGCGCGCGCCCAGAATCCCAAAAAGGGAATAGAGAGAAAGGGATTGGGGTATGGCCATTCCCCCAGGGGGTGATTTCTCACTTTCTGTGTCTGTCTCCCCAGCAAGCACACATGTCCTATAGCAGAAATCTCTAAAATGAAATAAGTGAAATTTGAGGCCGGCGGGTAGCATGGTGGTTGAGGATGCTGGGCTCCCACATGGCCAACTGCAGTTTTAGTCCCAGACCTGGTAGTTTGCTTTCTCACTTTTCTTCTCTCTCACTCTGTCCCTCTATGGTCAAATTAAAATAAAAAACAAAGGGGCCAGCAGGTGACATCGTGGGTTAAGGGTACTGAACTTTCACATAGCCAACTACGGTTTAAGTCCAGGACCTGGTGGCTTGCTTTCTCGCTTTCCCTCTTCTCTGTCCCTCTCTGGCCAAATTTAAATAAATAAAGTTAAATAAAATAATTCTTGTTTGAAAAGCAAAATTTAAAATACAGTTTATCTCTTAACGCTAGCCGTAGTCCAAGTGCTCAGTTTGCATATGTGGCTAGTGGTTACCATATTGGACCATGAAGATTAGAAAAATAATCTTCTGGACAGAGAGCAAAGGGAGGGATTGAGTATCTGCTGTGCTACAGGCTCTGTACCAATTTTGTTTTCTCACATCTTTGAAAGAGAAGTCTTGTACAGAAACTGAAAGTGAGGCAGCCATGGTGGTGCAAGCTGGGACTACCTGAAAAGCCCAGGTTTGCTTCCTGACTCAGCATAAACAGACAGGAGCAGTAGTATGAACCTATAAACCACGTCCTAGCTAACTGGGAGGCTGGGTTAGGATCACAGTGTGGCAAAGTTCTGTCAAAAATACAATTTGCAGGGCCAGCAGGAGGCGTAATGGTTACGTCACTGGACTCTCAGTCGACTGTGGTTTGTGTCCTGAACCCAGTGGCTTAAACTCATTCCAGGCAACTAACTATGCATGAGTGCCCAAGATCCCGAGAGAATGAAGAAGGGATTGCGGCATGTCCAAGGAGTGATTTCTTGCTTTCTGTCTCTGTCTTTCCAGCAAGCACACACGCCCTATAGCAAAACCTCTATAGGGCATGTGTGCTCAACCAGGGAGAGGGAGAGGGAGGAAAAAAGATCCAGGACTCCAGCTGCAGTCAGCCATGTGAGACCCAGTGCCTTAACCTCCATACCACTTGCTGCCCCACATGCACACACTTTTGATTTATTTTAATTAAAAATGAAGCTCAGTGAGGTAGGATAGATGAGTTGAATCAAAGTAGAAGAGAGCGGCACAAGAGCCCTGACCTGAGGATAGATGTCTGCAGTTAGAAGGCAAGGGAGTGAAGCAGAGAGGCTGAGTGCCCCGGCAGCTAATGGAAGGTGAATTCAGTGTACACTGGTCTGGAAGGAAGACCCCATAGGATATGGAAAGTGCTTATGTTGGCTGAGCCCATTTTGTGCCACATCTTTTATTTCTTAGCCTAGTTTAAATCTGCAGCATCACCAATGCAAACAAAGAGCCCCAAGTCAGAATTGTGTGTCTGGGATTCCCTTTCTATTGGGTCTTTGGGAAAGTCATGATGTAGTTTTGCATAGAAAAATACATTGCAATGACCTAATAAAAACTGGTAGGTCAAGGTTTGATGACAGACCTCTAACCCTGCAGCCTATACTCTTTTCCAAGATAAAAGGCCTGAAAGACCACACAGAATCTGGATGCCAGTTGGAAGTTTGGGTTGGAGGGAGTTGCCCGTGTGTTTCTGTCTTGGTGTATGGGTTGCTGTGTGCAGTGAGGGCTGGGGTGGGCGGCGTGTCACCAGCTTGGATGTATTTCTCTCAGTAGCAGTGGGGTCACCTTCTCTTGAAGGTTGAGGCTTCCAGCTGATTTCTTTCTGTCTCTGCAGTCCAGGTGCAGTCGCTGAGCATCCCAGGCCCGCTGTGAGGAGACAGTTGTCCACGAGTCTCATGTTCCCTCAGCCTTGTGAGTCACTAGCTGCCCTTTGTCCTGGTTACCTTTTTATAGTTGTTTGGGCTATGAGAGATAGGGCCGTCCTCCAGACCAAAGAGAAGGCATGCTTGCTGTCTCCAGGCACCTTCACTAAGGCACCTTCCACTCCCTTTGAATCACCAGTGGTGAGAGTGGGGCAGCTACTGGTGCTCTGCCTGCTGCAGTAGCCAGGAATTGACTACCGTTTGTCTCTAATGGAGGGGCTTTGTATTTTCTTCCAGCATCTGTGAAATCGTCAGGCAAGAGTAGAGCCACTTCTGACCTTCTTAGTTCCTGACCGCTGCTCTCCCAGCAGCTCTGCTTTGTCCTTGCCTCACATGGCATCGAGATTCAAGGGTGCCTGCCATCCTTCACTGTTGGAGCAGCACCAATCCCAGGATGCCAGAGCTGGAAGAGGGTAGGTATTCAGGAAGGGTCTGCCTGAAAGGCGCCTCACTTTCATGTGTCACTACTCCATGAGTCATCTGGGCAAGCACAAGTTCAAAAGCTATCAACTTAATTCTGACCTTCCAATGTTCTAACTCCCAGAAAGATAAATTATCTTGGAACTTGCAAGATGGCTTTGCAATAATCTGGTAGCTGAGCTCTTGGAGATGGTATATAGATGACCTTGTGGTTTAGATTTGACCTGCAGCCTTTCCTCCAGAATCCCCTTAGGTCAGTGGTGTGTCATGAGAAAACTGTGGACTGTGCTTAGTAGACAGTGCAGAGACTGCAGCACACTGATAGAGTGGGGCCAGGAGTCAGGGGCTTCTTCAGTTCTCTTGCTGTTGGTGGCCATAGGCTTTTATAACAGCTGCTGGTTGTGTGTTACATCCCCGATTTTCACAGTAGGCATGTGGTATTTCTGATCTCGTTTTTACAGATGGTGACATGGGTGCTGAGAATGAGGCCAGCCCTTATTAGCACACTTGAGGAGCAGAATAGAATTTGAAATCAAGTCTTTGCACCTCTGTTGTCTGAGCAGGTTTGATGCCTCACTTGCTACCCTTCTAATAGATGCCAGGAACTTCTGGTTCTTGGCCCAGGTTGGGGTCTGTTCAGGGTCTGGGCCGCATTTCTGACTGTTGTGCTCTGCCGCCAGGTTTGAATGCCGTGCTTTCTGTTCAAGAATGAGTCGTCTCGCCTCGCTCTGCATCAGGACTAGGCCTTTCCCTTCTGGCAGCTCCTGAATGAAAAGCCAGGGATATTTAATAAATGCATTTTTAACACGTGGTTCAGTCAGTTCTCTGTTTCTTTTTTTTATGTACTTCAGGAAGAATGAGATCCTGCCATGTCTGGAAGATGTTGTCATCTGAGTTTGAGGAGTCCTAGATGTTTCACCTTGTCACTGCTCATTTCTTGTAAATGGCTACTCAGAAGTTATGGTCACTTAGGGGCTGGCAAGTGGCATGGTTAAGGGCCCTGGTCTCCTCGTGTGCATGTGCCACATATTTTTTTTTCTTTTTTTTTTTTTTAAGAAAGATTGTTTGCTATAGGGCACATATGTTCACTGGAGAGACAGAGACAGAAAGTGAAAAATCACCTCCCGGGGGCATGGCCACTCTGCTACCCGTTTTCTATTTTCCTCGGGATTTTGGGCACACACGTACATGCAGCTGGCATGAGTTTTAAGCCACCAGGTCTGGGACTTGAACCATGAGAGTCAGCCACACGGCCATTACACCATCCTGGGGCGGCACCTGCTTTCTGCTGATGATGGTGTGCCATAGTGCTCACTCCAGAGCCTCAGCCGATGGGTCAGAGACATTACCTGGAGCTTTATCTTGAGATTCTGAAGTGGATTCTAGTAAAACCAAAATCCATGGCATGTCACGCTTGGTGTTTCTGATGTTCCCCCAGATTATTCCATCCATGGGTCACACAAGGTAGCTTGTCCAGCTCCAAATCAGTGTCACTGTTGAGGAATGTAGCAGCAGGCAAGGCCGAAACTTCAAGGCCTTCAGTCAGTGAAGATACGAAAGGAACTGTCATTTCATTTACTACCAACAGAGGGAGTAGAGAGAGACCCATAGGTGCCAGCTCCCTGGGGCCTTGTCCCATGCACCAGAAAGGGCAGCACCAGACATAGGCAGCAGGAGGTACCTTACCTTGCTAGGGGCCAACTTTAGATAAACCTGATGATATTCTAGCCTGCAGCCATCTCCCAAAAGTCAGGGAGGTGGCCCAGACGTCTTGGCTTTCCTCAGAATCCTGGAGAGGTCCCGCAGCTGCCACTGAGCTGGAAGAAAGATGGCGGCAGTTGTGTGACAGGATTTGGCCCAGTTGATGAATTCAAGTGGTTCTCATAAAGATCTGGCGGGCAAGTATCGTCAGATCCTGGAGAAAGCCATTCAACTATCTGGTGTAGAACAGCTAGAAGCTTTGAGAGCTTCTGTAGAAGCAATGATAAATGAGAAAGTCAGTCTAGTGATCTCATGACAGTTGCTGACTGATTTTTGAACACATCTCCCTAACCTGCCTGATAGCACAGCCAAGGAAATCTATCATTTCACCTTGGAAAAGATCCAGCCTAGAGTCATTTCATTTGAGGAGCAGGTTGCTTCTATAAGACAGCATCTTGCATCCATATATGAGAAAGAAGATTGGAGAAATGCAGCCTACATGTTGGTAGGAATTCCTTTGGAAACGGGACAAAAACAGTACAATGTAGATTATAAACTGGAGACTTACTTGAAGATTGCTAGGTTATATCTGGAGGAGGATGATCCTGTCCAGGCAGAGGCTTACACAAATTG
The DNA here is from genome assembly GCF_000334495.1 of Tupaia belangeri chinensis. Taxonomy (NCBI): domain Eukaryota; kingdom Metazoa; phylum Chordata; class Mammalia; order Scandentia; family Tupaiidae; genus Tupaia; species Tupaia belangeri. The sequence goes on along the minus strand of NW_006204006.1, from coordinate 997,974 downwards.
AGCATCATTGCTTCAGAATGGATCAATCAATGAACAGTTATAGATACATTATAAGGTATGCTATGCACGTGTTCTTGATTATAGAAGAAAATTCATTGAAGCTGCACAGTGGTTACAAGACGATAGTCCATGAAAGTGAAAGACTAGAGGCCTTAAAACATGCTTTGCACTGTACCATCTTAGTGTCAGCAGGACAGCAGTGTTCTCGGATGCTGGCTACTCTTTAAGGATGAACGGTGCCAGCAACTTGCTGCTTATGGGATCCTAGAGAAAATGTACCTAGACAGGATTATCAGAGGAAATCAGCTCCAAGAATTTGCTGCCATGCTGATGCCTCACCAGAAAGCAACTACGGCTGATGGTTCTAGCATCTTGGAAAGAGCTGTTACTGAACACAATTTGTTGTCTGCAAGGAAATTATATAATAATATACCTTTGAAGAACTTGGAGCTCTTTGGGGGCCAGCAGGTGGTGTGGTGGCTAAGGCGCTGGACATTCCCACATGGCTGGCCACGGGTCAAGTCCTGGATCTGGTGGCTTGCTTTCTCACTTTCCTTCTCTCTGTGTGTCTGTCTTTCCCTGGTCAAATTAAAATAAATGAATGAATAAATTAAATTAAATAAATCATTCTAAGAAAAAAAAAAAAAAGAACTTGGAGCTCTTTTAGAGATCCCTGCAGCTAAGGCGGAAAAGATAGCATCTCAAATGATAACAGAAGGATGTATGAATGGATTCATTGACCAGATTGATGGAAGAGTTTATTTTGAAACCCGAGAAGCACTGCCAATGTGAGATAAGCAGATCCAATCACTTTGTTTCCAAGTAAATAATCTTTTGGAGAAAATTAGCCAGACAGCACAGAATGGACAGCACAAGCCATGGAAGCCCAGATGGCTCAGTGAGGCTGGCTAGACCTGAGCACACTACATCTTTTTCCACGTCATGCAGATTAATTTCACTCTCTATCCAAAGCATTTGCATCATGGCCTTAGACACTTCAATCCCTTTTATGCCGGATTCCATTTAAAGAAAACATCATTAGAGCCCAAAGTATGAGCATTTAAAATATGTAGTTCCCACATATTCAGGGTCTCTGTGTATTAAGCTAACTCAAATGTTTGAAAGCTTTTTCTTGAATAGGTGAAATATGTGTGATTAAAAAGTTTGGGATTTGTGGTAACTTTGTAGTCATGTAAAACTTAAATACTTTGTGCCTCTCCAAATGTGGTTATTCTAATAAATGGAGAAATGAGCTAGAAAAAATAAAAGAATCCTGGAGACTACAAATCTTAATGGACTGCTTACATGTCGCCACCCTCAGGTCAAGAGCTCCCCATGCTCCATGAGCTGTGTGACCTGTGAGTATGTGGCAGGGATTCTGGGGCGCCTTGGTGTGGCTTCCCTTCTATAACCACAGTGGGGTTTTGTTTTGTTTTTTAAATGTTTTGACATAGGTCATGTGTACCCACTGAAGAGAGGGGAAGTGAGAAATCACCCCCTCCCCCCTATAGATATGGCCACATCCTGATCCCTTATCCATTCTCCTGGGATTGGGGCATGCATGCACATGCACCAAGCATGATGTTCAACCTACCAGGTCTGGGATTTGAACCATGGTTGGCCATGTGGGGAGTCCAACACCTTTACCATGCCACCTGCTGGCCCCTAGTCACAGTGTTTCATGAGATGAAACAAAAATAGGATGTAAATGTAAATCCTACACTGCAGTTTTGTAGGGGAACCATGCCGTAAAGGGAAGGTCTTTAGGATGAGGTTTGTGCAAAGGTCAGCTGCAGCGCAGCCAGCCTGGGACTCAGGCTGCTGATTGGAGATAAGGCAACATCTTGAAGTTTATGCCAGCGGATAAAGACCAGGAAGGTTTCCTCTGCTTCCTACAGCCTCAGCATGTGGCAGTCCCTATTCTGCCCTTCCATCAGGGAGGGGCCCTTCCTTTCTGCCTGCAGTCACTACCCGCTCCACCAGTTTATGGACTTTGCTTGGTGAGGACTGCCCCCAAGAAACTGCAGGCAGGCTGACTCTTGTCTCACCTTCTAAAACCCAGGCTTTCCTTGGGGTCTGAGTAGGAGCCACTACATTCAGTGCCAAAGGACTGGAAGTCTACCCAGACCCAAGGAGGAACTGCCTTGGTGTGACGTCATCTGGGCCTGGGCTTCAGTAGATGAACTCGAGCATGACAGCAACCGCCGCTTAGTTTGCAGGAATCCAGCCAGGGCGATACTTGGCGAGTAATTGCACAAAGTGTGGGTGGAGGCACAGTCATGATTGCGGTTACCAGGCTGGCAAGTCCCACTCGGGGGCCGAATCTGAGCAAAGATGATCTTACCAGTTGTAAGTAAAACTTGGTAGAAGTAAAACTTGGCAGGGGCAGATGAGCCACCAAGAATCTGGGTGAGAGTTCCTTGGACCTCAGCTGGGGAACCCTCAGAAAGCACCAGCCCAAGGCTGGGGTGAAGAGGGCCTTGTCAGAACTTGGAAGGTTGAAACAATCAGATTTGTCTGGGAAAGTCCCACCCTGGCCCTATTTCCAGACCTGGGGATTTTTTCCTGCCAGTGACCCTTTATCACTGGTGGGGTACAGCCTGATTTTCTTAGGTGGTATACATTCATTTTAAGGCACTCAGTAGGAAAAGATAACCTCACTTTACATATCGGACAATTCATTTTAAAAAGGAGGTTGGTGGTGGGGGTAGGGGGTGCTGGCAGGTGGTGCAGTGATTAAGGGTGCTGGACTTCCACATGGCCAATTGTGGTTCAAGTACCAGACCTGGCTGCTTGATTTCTCACTTTCGCTTGCTCTCTCTCTCTCTTGCTCTGTCCCTCTCTGGTCTAATTAATTAATTAGATAAACAAATAAAGTTAAATAAGATAATTATTAAAAAAAAAAAAAAGAGAGAGAGAGAGATGGACTAGCAACTTGTATGGTGGTTAAGGTGCTGGACTCCCACATGGTCAACCGTGGTTCAAGCCTCAGACAGCAGTTTGCTTTCTCAGTCTCCCTCTCTTTCTCTCTCTCTGGTCAAATTAAATAATAGTAACAATAATATAAAAATAAATAATTATTTTTAAAAATTTATGTATATATGTAGGCTGTGGAATTTAAGGTCCACTTAAACATAAGATCCAAGTAAACATGAATCTGAGATGTGGTTATGCCCCACAAACAATCAGGGTTACTCCCTAAAAGGTGTGTTTTAGTTTCTAGTAAACAAACTGTAATGCTATGAGGGATTATAGATTTTTTTTTAAGATTTTGCCATAGGGCATGTGTACTTGCTGGAGAGAGACAGAGAAAGACAGTGAGAGGGACAGTGAGAGGTCACCCCTGAGGAGAGATGGTCACACTGCATTCCCTTCTCTCCACTCTCCTCTTAGGATTTTGGGTACACATGCACACACACTCAGCAGAGAAAGCAGGCTGCCAGGTCCAGGACTCGAACCACCTTCAGCCATGTGGGAGTCCACCACTTCAACCACCACGCCATCCACCAGTCCCCAAATTTTAAATATATATATAGGACTTAGAAAAAACAAAAGATGGTTGGGTGGGCAACAGGCCTGCAGTGCTTCAGGTAAGCCCTGTGCATAGGTAGCCAGATCCCACATAGTTACTTGCAGTTAGAATCCCCGTCCTGGAGGCTTGAAAAGTGCCGCGTGCATGTGCTTGCATGCCTAGATCCAGACAGAATGGAGAAATTGAGCAAATAATTGTAGGGTGACTACGCCCCATTGGGGGTATTTTTTCTCTTTGTCTCTGGCATGTGTACCTGCCATCTGGCAGCTAAAAAGTGAGATGATAGAATTGTAAAGCGTGTTTGTGAGTACAGCAAATCTCAAAGGTGACCTCCCTCAAGTTTGAAATGAGGGGAACATGCCTGTGACCTCTGTGTGTGGAGATCGGGGTGATCTTCGGCTGCCCCTGTGTGCCTGGAGGAGAGGTCCACCATCAGGAGTGCTGTCTGGAGACAAACCCGCATCATGGCCAGGCTGGCTACTTCCTAGTGGTGCTGCCTGTCTACCAAGCGTGGTAACTGCAGGTGCCTCTGAGAGGAGGCGCGAGGATCCTGGCGTGCCTGGTGCTGCCGCTGTCACCGAAGGGTTGGCAGGATGGAAGAATACAGCAAGAACAGTTAGGGGAGGGTCCTCTTTC
>NW_006204006.1:978681-993509 GCF_000334495.1 Tupaia belangeri chinensis | reverse complement strand
TCCCTCCCAGGTCATAAGTCCTGATCACTGGCCCCTTGGCAAGGGCAGACAAGCAGCTGTCCTCTGCACCCCAGTGTGCCTGCACATGCTTATGCTGTGCCTGCACCTTGAGTCAGTTCCTTTTTGATCAGGCACATGCACATAGGGTGTAATTCAGCTAGTGTTCAGCTCTCCTTGGCAGGTAATCCCAGCTGGTCTTTAAAGTCCCACAGGTGACTAACCTGCTGCCAGGCTGAGTGGGGCCTTCCAGAAGAGACCAGCAGGGAACCCTCTACAGTGGGAAGAACCCAGCATCCGGCACTCAGCCCTGGCATGCAAGCGGGGAAGACCGTTGGGCTGGCCGCGCTGTGGGGCTCAGGGAACAGGAAGCAGGGCTCAGAGCACCTCGCGGGAGGGCAGCCCCTCCCAGGGCCAGAACCCACTTCCTACTTCACTGCAGGCTGCAGGGGGCTGGGCCTCCCCTGGCCTCCCGCCCCTCCACTCTCCTGTCAGGAAAGTCAGGGCAACCTGGCCTGGTGTTTCCAGCTGGCAGGATGGAGGACGAAGAAGGCCCCGAGTATGGCAAACCAGACTTTGTGCTTTTGGACCAAGTGACCATGGAGGACTTCATGAGGAACCTGCAGCTCAGGTAGACCCAGCAGGGGCCTAAGTTCCCCTCTTCCATGTCCCCAAATCCACACAGAGCCCTGAGGGAAACCTCAGCTGGGGAAGGGGTGGGAGACACCCACCAGACCACGTGGACCTTACCAGACAGGTGAAGGCCGGTCGGGAGCACCAGCCTTGGAGCTGCCCCATACCTGCCCGACTTGGGCCAGGTGCTTACCACCCCTGCCTGATGGCTCAGAGGACAGCACCCTGGAACAGACAGCCCCAGGCTGTGGGACCAGGGTGTGCTCCCCTTTAGCCCCTTCCTGGGATCACTGCATCACCCGTGTGGGGCCTGGCCTGAGTCCTGGAGGCTCCGGAAGTGATCTGGCCTCGCCCTGGGGTCTGTGTGATTCCACTGGACCGAGATAATACTGGGGGGGGAGGTGGTGGTGAGGTGGCTTAGGACACAGCTGGTAGAAGCCCAATTTGGACTCGAGACAAGTGGACAGAGGGCAGGGAGGAGCCTGAGAGGTGGGGGCATAGCTAGTAGGGTGGCATGCCAGCAGCTGGGCTTTATGTCTGGCTCCCAGGGAGGTGTAGGTGGCCTGCCATGTGCTCAGGAAGATTCCAGGGAGAACTTGGGGGCTGGGAGCCCCACTACACACTAAGTCCAGAGGCTGGGGCTGACTCGAGGAGAGGACAGTCAGACAGGAAATTAGTTAAGCCCTTGTGTGTATCATTCTACCTCATATAAAGCAGTAAAAAATAGGCATCGTTGTCTCCGGAGAGGGGCGACCTGCCCTAGTTCCCCATCTGTGAGAGGCCCAGAGTAGGGAACAACCATGCCCCAGGCTGCCAAGGAATGGAGGCCTGGGACAGGCCCCCTGGGGACAAGTCATGGTAGGGAGGGAAGGGCACCCAGGAAAAGCCAGGTCCCACACTTAAGGGGAGCCCAGTCTGAGGGGCAGGCCTGCCGGTCCTCCTCTGAGGGCAGAAATAGCCCCATTCATAATGGGGTTTGTGCAGAAGAGGGCCACAGAGTCAGAAGATGTGCCAGGAGAGGGGTGGCAGTCGCTGGGGGGGTGGGAGAGGAGGGCACAAAGGCAGCAGCACCAAGTCCCCAATCTCATCCCCAGAGTCTGGGTGGGGCTGGGCGGGGTCCCCTCTGTCTCTGGGTTCCCCCCCAGGCCTTGAGACAGGAAAAAGCTTAAGGCCCCTCCCTTCCCTCCCAGCCCAACCCCTTTCTCTCAACCCCGCCTCGCCACCTGCCTTGTGGGAGCCACCCAGAAGCTGTCTCCAGCTGCCGCACCCAGTGTGGGCCTGGGCAAGTCTGTTCCCTTTGTAAAAGGGGTGACCTCAGGACCTCTGTGGAGAGCAACTTGGGCCCCAAACTCTCCACTGTAGTGGGGGATATGGCGGAATGGCTCAGCTTACCTAGGACAGCAACAGGGAGACTCCAGGTTGACCCTCACCCACTTCTCACCTCTCCACTCTTAGTCCCTTGGGTGGGAGTGCCGGCTACTGGGCCTGCCCCAGGTGGGAACACCTAGAGGTCACACATGCTGAGGCTTGACCCTGCCGTATCCAGGTTCGAGAAGAACCGCATCTACACCTACATTGGCGAGGTGCTGGTGTCTGTGAACCCCTACCAGGAGCTACCTCTGTATGGGCCCGAGGCCATCGCCAGGTACCAGGGCCATGAACTCTACGAGCGGCCACCCCACCTCTATGCTGTGGCCAACGCTGCCTACAAGGCGATGAAGCGCCGGTCCCAGGACACCTGCATCGTCATCTCAGGTACCTGTCCCTGCAACCAGCCCCTCATTTGTAAACGGTGGAGTGGGTGGCCAAGGAACCTGCAATGTCCACTGCAGCTCTAGCATGCCGTGGCTCTAGGGCTAGGCTGCACTAATCCCACCTCCCCCCGACAGGGGAGAGCGGGGCTGGGAAGACAGAGGCTAGCAAGCACATCATGCAGTACATCGCTGCTGTCACCAACCCCAGCCAGCGAGCCGAGGTGGAGAGGTGAGTGGAAGATGTGACGGGCTCAGTCCACAGGGACCTCAGTACAGATGGAGGTGAGGGGCAGGGCCTGGAGTCCAGCTCAGGCCAGGGGCAGCAGGCTTGTCCATCAGGGGCCCCAAGTAACTCCTCACACTCAGAGGCCAGACATGGCTCTCCATACCAAGGGCCGCAATGGAAGCAGGCAATACCCAGTCAGAGCACAGGCTCCCCACTGGGAAGAAATGGCACTGATGGGTCTCTAGACACAGCAGTGGGCGCCCCCTAGGCATTCCACCGGGAGAAGCCCAGCTGATCAAGTAGGAAATAGGCCAGTCCTTGGTTGTTCAGCCTGGGGCCTCACAGCAGTCCCTCCTATGTGGGGCCCATCTTCTCCTGGCCAGATGCTGGGCTGGGGGTGAGGGTACATTCAGAGGGGACCATCATGGTAGTTCCTAGGTGGTAGCAACTCAACCATTCACCCTCATGGCTAAGGTCCAGGTCAGCTCCCCTTCCGTCTGCAGCCGAGGCTCAGGTAGGCAAGGAAGCAGCCCCCAAAACAGAGTGCACCTCTGGGTACTGTACCCACAGACCATGCACACAGGCCAGCAAGCACTGCTCTGGCAAGTTAAAGGCCATGTAACCATCAGCCCCAGGGAAGTGCTGGGCGGGGGCCCTCCATTCCCTCTAGGACTGCCCTTCTCCCCATCCTGAGTACTGTGACTCTGTAGGACCCAGAGCCCTCCCTGTTGGGAGGGCTTTGTCCTGAGCCAGGGTGGGCTGTCCCACAGGGTCAAGGATGTGCTGCTCAAGTCCACCTGCGTGCTGGAGGCCTTTGGCAATGCCCGCACCAACCGCAACCACAACTCCAGCCGCTTTGGCAAGTACATGGACATCAACTTCAACTTCAAAGGGGACCCCATCGGGGGACACATCCACAGTTACCTGCTGGAGAAGGTGGGCAGGCAAGCTGAGAAGGCCCCATGGGGACCCAGCTGACATTCTTCCCAGGCCCGAGGGCTGGGATGTCTTGCATTAGAAAGATTCGGCATCAGTGTCCCTGAGCCTAGGTATCATCAGTGGGGTCACCAGGGACAGACCCCTTCCCAGGCCAGTGATCAGCCACCCCTCTCTCCTCAGTCTCGGGTCCTCAAGCAGCATGTGGGTGAAAGGAACTTCCACATTTTCTACCAGGTGAGCATCTGACACGGGGAAAAGGGAACATGCCCCCACCCCAACCCAGGCAGCCTCATCCCCCATCACCCACACCAGGATCACTCTCACCCCACACAGACAGTATGAGCTCACAGGGAACAGCAGCAGGGGAGCTGCCATCTGAGACCCTGGGAAGAGGAGGGTTTCCTGGGACTCGGGCAGTGTCTTCATGGACTCTGAGCTCCACTCTGAAGTGGAGGCCTCTGGGACATGGATTGCTTCTCCTGCTGTCTGACCCCTGATCCCTGAGCAGACTGGCACATGGAGAGCACACTGACCCCAAGCTTCTCCTGTGTTGCTGGCTTTGCATGGAAGGAAATGTATCTGTGTGTCATCTTGCCTGTGTATGGGGAGGGCTGGGGTTCAGGAGTCCCAACCCAGAGAGTCTGTGTCCTCTAGTTGTTGAGGGGCAGTGAGGACAAGGAGCTGCAAGAACTGCACTTGGAGAGAAATCCTGCTCTGTACAATTTCACGCGGCAGGGAGCTGGGCTCAGCAGGAGTGTGCACGTGAGTGTGAGGGCCCTGAACTCAAACTGAGCTCGAGCCCAGGATCCTGAGAGTGGTGGCCATGAGCACGGGCCAGGGAGGTGCAAACAACCCAGTGAACTTGGAGGGTGTGTGGGTACAAGAAAGGTGGCCAGGATGGGAATAAGGTGTAGGACGAGCAGGTCCTGGGTAGAAGAATTGGGGTTCGAGGAGGGAAGAGGGGTATGGGATGTGTACAGGTACCTGGGATAGAGGAGTTGAGGCTCAGTGCTGGTGGTGTCCTGGTCCAGCTTAGCCCTGGGTTTTGAACCCTTCCCCAGGCCTCGGATAGTGATGAGAAGAGCTATCAGGTGGTGATGGCAGCCATGAGGGTCATCGGCTTCAGTCCCGAGGAGATGGGTTCCTTACATCGCATCCTGGCTGCTATATTGCACCTGGTGAGTGGCCTCAAGGGCCTTGCAGCAGGGGGGCAGGAGGCCTCTTCACAGAGATTTCCTGGCTGGCAGCTGCCAAGGAAGAGGAGGTCAGCCAAGACATTCTCACAACATGGCTGAGCTGAAGCTGGGTTGGCGATGAACTCTGCCAGATCTGGCAGCTATCTGGTTCTTAGGGTCAGGCAGCTGCACAACACCCTCTTAGGTCTGTCATTGGTGAGCGCCTGTCAACTCAGAGCTCACCAGCTGCTGGGAGGAGGTGAGGGATCATCTGTGGACCAGTGGACACAAGGCGTGGCCAAAGCGCTGGCACACTCCTGTACCCAGTCCACCCCCATCTCAAGTTGTCTGTGGCCATGGTAACCAGCTGCCCATGTTGCTCTGAGCAGGAGCTAGGCTCCCTTGCATCCACACTCCCTGCCTCCTTTCCTCCTCACATCCAAAGGTGTCCAGGCTCCCTGAGGACATGGGGCCTGCACTGTTCATGATTATTCCATCCCCAGGGAAACATCGAGTTCATGGAGACAGAGGGAAATGGGCTGCAGGACGGGGGTCTGGCAGTGGCTGACAAAGCACTGGTGGACCACGTGGCTCAGCTGACAGCCACACCACGGGACCTCGTGCTCCGCTCCCTGCTGGCCCGCACAGTGGCCTCTGGAGGCAGGGAACTCATAGAGAAGGGCCACACTGTAGCTGAGGCCAGCTATGCCCGGGATGCCTGTGCAAAGGTACTGGGGGGGGGCAGTGGGGGGAGAACGACTGGAGGCCTTAGTGGGGTTACAAGAGGTTGAAGCAGCAAGAAGAGCCTGTCATGCTCCCAGGCGGTGTACCAGCGGCTCTTTGAGTGGGTGGTGGACAGGATCAACAACATCATGGAAGCCCGGGGCCGGGACCCTCGGCGTGATGGCAAGGACACAGTCATTGGTGTGCTGGACATCTACGGCTTCGAGGTTTTCCCTGTCAACAGGTGAGCGTTGGCTACCCACGACCCACCTCTAACCCCTAGTGCAGAGGTGGCTTAGTCACTGGGAGCATGAATGTCTGGGCTTTTCCTGGCAGGGCCTGGGCCGAGGTTCATGCCCCGAGCCTGCCTTGGCTGTGCCCTGAGGGAGGCCAAAGTGTGGGGTCAGTTCTGCTGGCGTTGACTGTTGTGTGTGCTCCAGAAGGTGTGCGTGTGGAGGGCTGATTTGCAGGAAGAGCTGGACAGGATGCATGAGACATGTGACACACGTATCCTCTACAAGAGGAATGAGCCCACAAAAGCCAACCTTTCCCCCTTTCCGCAGTTTCGAGCAGTTCTGTATCAACTACTGCAATGAGAAGCTGCAGCAGCTCTTCATCCGGCTTGTCCTGAAGCAGGAGCAGGAGGAGTATGCACGCGAGGGCATCACCTGGCAGAGCGTGAGCACCGGGCCACAGGCTGGGCACAGGGGCTGCATCAGGAGCCACCGAAGGGCTGGCTGAGCCAGCCTGGAGGGTGACGAGAAGGGGAAATGGCCAGGTGGCCTCAGGAGCCCCTGCCATGCCGCCCCCCAGGTGGAGTACTTCAACAACGCTGCCATCGTGGACCTGGTGGAGCGGCCCCATCGCGGCATCCTGGCGGTGCTGGATGAGGCCTGCAGTACCGCGGGCACCATCACCGACCGCATCTTCCTGCAGACCCTGGACACGCACCACCGCCACCACCCACACTACACCAGTCGCCAGGTACCCTGCTGTTTGGTGCACACCGCCTGCACCTCGTGGGGACCCAGCCTCAAGGCCACTGTTGTCATGTGGCAACTTCTGTCTGGTCAGGGGGCACAGAGCTGTCCCCTCATGCAGACCCCACACATTCCTCCTGTTCACTGACCTTGACCTTGCTCCCACAGCTGTGTCCCACAGACAAGACCATGGAGTTTGGCCGAGACTTCCGGATCAAGCACTATGCAGGAGATGTCACGTAAGGGCCCCCACAGGCACCACCTCATACAGCAGGGGCCACACCGCAGGCACCTGGGGCGTGCAGGAGACAAGGTGTTGCCCTCTTTCCCTATGCCTACCCCTTTAAGACACTGAAATCACACTCCTAGACTTCTCAGTGGAGACCAAGATAGTTTGGAGGACAGTGACTCACCTGGCCGGTGTCTAGCGCCAGTGTGCCAGCGTTGCTGGGTAGAGGCAGAGGGGTGGAGAGTCTGTAGTTCTAACAGGTCAGGCCTCACACAGTCACCAAGGCCCAGGGCCTCCTGTGGAGGCCGTCGCAATGATTATTGATTTACCTGTCATTCACCTTACCCCAAAGTAGACTTGGGGTGGCTCACAGAAAGTGAGAAGCCGAGGCCTGCTCTAGTGTTGAATGTGAGCTTTGCAGGGAGAGAAATAGCATAAGTGGTGAAGACCAAGGAGGCAGCTGACAGACCCATTCTCAGAGCCCTAGCGCTGAGCTTTCATGGGGGCAGGAAAGCTTTGGCATGGAGCTTTCTGGCAGCCCAAGGGTAAGACAAGGTCCTGAGGCTCTGGGGCCCCAAGACTCAGGGGCATCAGCTTATGACGGACCTACTGATATGCCAATATGCACCAAAAGGCACTGGTCAAGAAACAGAGGTCAAGCAGCTTGTCCGAGGTCACGTGGCATGCACACATTCCAGTGGGAGTCGGTGCTTGACATCTGGCTTCAGAGCCGGATGACCGACCACTCAATTCAGCCATCAGGAGAGAAGCTTCTCCTGACAGTATGTGTTGGGAGAAGGAGCCCACGCAGCAAGAAGGGAGAGAGACTGCCCTGTAGAAGCCGAGGCAGGGGTGTCCCTGGTTTGTCTCTGCTCCCAGCACCATCCATCCTCCCCTCACCAGCCTGGCTTCTGGCAGGTACTCTGTGGAGGGCTTCATTGACAAGAACCGAGACTCCCTCTTCCAGGACTTCAAGCGACTGCTGTACAACAGGTGAGTGTGTGGGCACCCAAGGGCCAGGGCCTAGACTTCCAGGACTCCGGGGTCTGACCGCACTGAGGCTCAAGTCCAGGCCAGATGGTCACAGCAGTGGTGATGGGGCGGGCAGGGCTGCCCTGTGGTCAGCTGGTATATGTGCCCGTGTCTGTAGCACGGACCCCACGCTGCGGGCCATGTGGCCCGATGGGCAGCAGGACATCACGGAGGTGACCAAGCGCCCCCTGACGGCCGGCACACTCTTCAAGAACTCCATGGTGGCCCTGGTAGAGAACCTGGCCTCTAAGGTACACCCCACCCCACCCCAGCCCCCTGGGCCCTTCCCGAGGGGCCAGTGACACCTCCACACATTGGGCTTGTCCTGTTTACCTGAGCACCATAGTTCCCATGGGCAGGGCCCCTGGCTCAGGTTAGATCCAGGTTAGATGTGGGGCTCCGAGTGGGCAGAGGCTGGGCAAGTCACCAAGCACACGAGGCTTCACCCTGGGTCAGGTGGGATCCTTCCAGCAGCTGGGGCCACAGGGACCAGGAATTGGCCCTAGCTTTCCTGGGGCCCTCCGGGCACAAAGTCACTAGGGGGAATGAGGTGCCATTATACTGTCATTCTACAACAGAATATTCAGACAGCCCCCTGGGAGAAAAAAGGCAGGTGGGGCTAGACGCTCCTGCTCCCCCAGGCTAGAACCCAGCCCTGGGTGTGGCTGCCCTGCTGGACCCTGCCCGGATGTTCTGGGCTGCCAGGACCCTTGCTTGCCGTGACTTCCTTCCACCTGACTCTGCTCCTGGTCTGGGCCTTGCGCGTGTGTGTGTGTGTGTGTGTGTGTGTGCATGTGTGTGTGTGGTGTGTGTGTGTCTGTGTCTGTGTGGTGTGTGTGTGTGGTGTGTGTGTGTGTGCGTGTGTGTGGTGTGCGTGTGTGGTGTGTGTTTGTGTGTGCGTGTGTGCGTGTGTGTGGTGTGTGGTGTGGTGTGTGTTTGTGTGTGCGTGTGTGCGTGTGTGGTGTGTGTGTGTGTGTGTGTCTGTGTGGTGTGTGTGTGTCTGTGTGTGTGTGCACCTGCCCAAAATCCTGAGAGGGGAATGGAGGAGAAGGGACTGTGGCATGGCCGTCCCCCTGGGGGGTGATTTTTCACTTTCTCTCCCTCTCTCTCCAGCAAATGCATGCACATGGCAAAAACCTAAAAACAAACAAATAAACAAAAAACCCAAAGCAGACAAGTGTCCTGTGTTCTGGTGCCAAATCATCTCTGTACTGTTCATGCCAGACTGTGATTGAGAAAGAAAGTTCTCAGCAGAGACTACATCCTGCATCCCTACCAGAGGCTGCAGGGGGTGATTTGTGCTGAGCAGGTGTTTACATTCAATGAACTCTGATGGTTTTCTGAGCCTGGATTTTCCGAGATTTCCAGATTTTATGGACACAGCAGAGTAGGCAGGGGTCCCCAGATTGGTCTGTGGATCACTTGTGTGGTGTGTATGTGTGTGTGTGTGTGTGTGTGTGGCAGGGGGTCAAAGAAGCCCCTGGCTTGGATCAGAGCATATGATGGCTATTGGCCTGGGCTACCCAAGAGCCCCCTCTGCCTCCTCAGGAGCCCTTCTATGTCCGCTGCATCAAGCCCAATGAGGACAAGGTGGCCGGGAGGCTGGATGAGGACCACTGTCGCCATCAGGTGGCCTACCTGGGCTTGCTGGAGAACGTGAGGGTCCGCAGGGCCGGCTTCGCTTTCCGCCAGCCCTACCCGCGATTTCTGCTCAGGTACTGGCACCCAGCACTGTGGCTCCGCATCACAAAGTGTGTGTGGAGCCTGGGGTAGGAATGGAGGGTCCCTGCCAGCCCTTCACAGATGCCCATGCAAAGAGAAGCTGCACGCCACTGGCCTCGAGACTGAAATGTCTGGGAGGACACACGTGTGCTGCAGGAATGTTTCAGGCGAGGGTCGGGGGTGGTGGTAGTGGCTGCACCCCTGTATGTCCCCAGGGGTGGGCAGTGGGGTGTTCCACGTCCTTCCCTGAGCCTGGCCCTCACTGCCCTGCCCTGTGGGGACAGATACAAGATGACCTGTGAGTACACATGGCCCAACCACCTGCTGGGCTCTGACAGAGCGGCCGTGAGCGCCCTCCTGGAACAGCACGGGCTGCAGGAGGATGTGGCCTTCGGGCACAGCAAGCTGTTCATCCGTTCACCACGGACACTGGTAACACTGGAGCAGAGCCGGGCCCGCCTCATCCCCATCATTGTGCTGCTGCTGCAGAAGGTGTGCGGGGTGCCTGGGGCGAGGGCTGCGAGTGCCGAGGGTGGGATGTGTGTGCCTGCGGCGAGGGGCGCACATGCCTGAGGGTGAGGGATGTGTGTGCCCAGAGTGAGGAGTGCATGTGCCTGGGGCAGGGAGAGTGAAGCTCCAGGGGCCACAACCACACAGGTAGGTTCTGCAGGTGTCTCTGCTTGATGGAGGCAGGCCAGGATTGAAACAGACTAAGCCAAAGTATGCATATAGTTGAGGCGCTCAATCAGTGGCTACCGCTTCAGGCCCAGTTGGATCCAGTTGCTCAGAACAAGATGTTCAGGAATCTAGCTTCTTTCTCTCTCCCATTCCACTTTCTTTCTTCTTTTTTTTTTTTTTTGAGAGTTTTTAAAAAAGAAGTGTTTACTTTTATTTATTCATTCATTTATTTTAAATTGACGAGAGAGAAAGAGAGAGAGAGAGAAGCGAGAAAGCAAGCCACCAGATCCAGGACTTGAACCATGGTCGGCCATGTGGGAGTGTTCAGCGCCTTAACCACCATGCCACGTGCTGGGAGAGGTCTTTGCTATAGGGTTCGTGTACTCGCCAGGAAGACAGAGAGAGACAGAGAGATAGAAAGTGAGAAATAACCCCCCCAGGGGGGCTAGCCACAACACAATCTCTCCTCCATTCTCCTCTTAGGATCTTGGGCATGCACACACACGTGCCCAGAGTGAGTTTAAGCCACTGGTCTGGGACACAAACTGCGGTCGACTACATAGGAGTCCAGCATCGTGGCCATTACGCCAACTGCTGGTCCCTCCCTTTCCACTTTCTTTTCTATCTTCCTTCCTTTTAGTGTGAAAGATCAGACCCGGGGGAGGATATGCAGACTTGTGTCCCAGCCTCCCGCACTCCCCTGCCCGCTTCCACCCTCTCCGCTCACAGCACGTCTTCATGTAGCAGTCTGGCAGTCTGCACTCTGTCCCGACAAACCTTTTCACCCATATCATTTCAGTACATACTATGTTTCCAAGGGATAAGGATTCTTCCTCTTCGCCTCAAAACTTTTTTTTAAGAATTATTTATTTCATTTTATTTATTCATTCACTTATTTTTAAAATTGACCAGAGAGAGACAGAGAGAGAGTAAGAGAGAGAGAGAGGGCAAGTGAGAAAGCAAGCCACCAGGTCTGAGACTCGAACCGTGGTCAGCCATGTGGGAGTGTTCAGTGCCTTAACCACCACGCCACCTGCTGGTCCCACTCATAACTTTTTTTTAAAAAGAATTATTTATTTTAATTCCTTATTTATTTATTTATTTATTTATTTCATTTGACCAGAGAGAGAAAGAAAGAAAGGAAGAGGGAGAAAGCAAGCCACCAGCTCTGGGCCTCAAACCACAGTTGGCCCTGTGGGAATTCAGAGCTTTAACCACCACACCACCTGCTGGCCCCCCTCATAACTTTTTTTTAAAATTATTTTATTTGGGGACCAGTAGGTGGTGCGATTGTTAAGGCATACTCCCACATGGCCAACTGTGGTTCGGGTCCTAAACCTGGCAGCTTGCTTTCTCACTTTCTCTCTCTCTCTCTCTCTGTCTCTCTCTCTCTCTGTCTCTCTCTCTGGTCACATTAAAATAAATGAATGAATAAATAAATTATGACTATGATCATTATTTCAATTTGACCAGAGAGAGAAAGAAAGTGAGAAGGCAAGCCATCAAGTCCAGGATTTGAACTGAGGTCAGCCATGTGGGAGTCCAACACCTTTAACTACCACGCCACCTGCTAGCTCTCTCCTTATAACTTTTTAAAGTTCATTTATTTGTTCATATGTAAGGGAGACAGAAGCAGAGAGACAGAGACAGCATCCCCAACAGGGTCCCGACTCTGTGATCCACCCCAAGCCTCAGGTAGCCAGGCGTATTCAGCGAGGTTTCCTGATACAAACCCAGAACCTTCTCTCAGAAAGTTGTCATAATCTGGCCCCACTCATTACTTTTTTTTATTTCGAAACAATTCAAACTTACAGAAAACTTTAAAGATCAGTACGGCAAATATCATGTATTATTGGCTGAGAGGCTGCAGTGGCACTTTCCTTGGTGGGGAAGCACTTCCATCTTCCCACCTCCGTTCTCAGGCAAGCTTTCTCCTGGGGGTATCTGGGGTTCCAGCTTAGAAAGCCTGAAAGAGGCAAGCAGCTCTTTCTGACGGTCTGCAAACCCTGGGGCTCAGCAGCCAAGCAGACCAGGTGCCTCAGACTTCCTACCCCTGCCAGGTGGATGTGGTTTCCGGGAGCCAGGGGATGTATTGGCCTCCCTGGGGACATGCAGGGGGTGCTCAGGGAAGACTTGAGGTAAGGGTTGGGGTTGGGCTGCTGAGGCTGGCTGGTCCTGCCTGTGTGCCCAATTCCACCCTCTCCACAGGCATGGCGGGGCACCTTGGCCAGGCAGCGCTGCCGGCGGCTACGGGCCGTCTACACCATCATGCGCTGGTTCCGAAGGCACAAGGTGCGTGTTCACCTGGCCGAGTTGCAGCGGCGATTCCAGGCTGCACGGCAGCCCCCTCTCTATGGCCGTGACCTCGAGTGGCCACTGCCCCCTGCCGTGCTGCAGCCTTTCCAGGACACCTGCCGTGCACTCTTCTGCAGGTACCACCTTCGGCCAGTTCATGCCTCACCCCTGGGTGTGGCCACACAAAGAAGTGGGACAGTGGGGCTGGGCCACATGAGCTGAGTGCCCTCATCCCACAGGGAGTGGCAGTGGCCCGAGGGTTCCTGGCACCATGCTGGGCATGCAAACCAGGGCTCTGGCTTGCTGGGGGCTGGGGAATGGCCAGTCAAGGCTAGGGGTGGGGCACCCTGCCTCAGAGCAGGGCTGTAAAGACTGAGGAATTCTCCAGGGGAGACTCAGAGCAAACAGCGTGGAGGGTGCTGCACAGCCATGGGTCTGGCCACTCCGATCCAGGGCAAACGCTGAGTGGGAGGGACCGACACCAGAGAGGCTGGCAGAGGGTGGGCAGCCAGCATCAGGCTGAGGCATGGACGAGAGGCCAGCATCCCTCTGACTGCCCACCCTTGCCAGGTGGCGTGCCCGACAGCTGGTGAAGAACATCCCCCCTTCTGACATGGCCCAGATCAAGGCAAAAGTGGCTGCCATGGGGGCCCTACAGGGGCTGCGTCAAGACTGGGGCTGCCGGCGGGCCTGGGCCCGAGACTACCTGTCCTCGGTGAGTGAGGACCACTTGGGGCAGGCTGCCTCTGATCACATCCCCACAGATGCCCTTCCCCAGCTCGGCACTGTCCGCCCTGGGAACTGTGCCCCTCTGCCTTATCTCACTCTGGAGGTGCTCATCCCTGGGCTCTGAGGGTTTCCAGCTGGTCCCTCTGACCGGGTCTTGCTGGGCAGCCCTCGCCCCCACACCTACCCAAGTTCTCAGGTACCAATGCCCAGCCAGGTGCCATAGCTACACTGCCACCACTCCAAGTCCTCAGGCCTTTGTGCTGTCATTCAGGGGGTGGGGGTGTGGGATAGTGGGGATTTTGAGGGGCCAGGGCTCCCTGTGGCTCCTGCCTTCTCAGGGTTTCTCCAGAGCTAGACGGGGTCTCAGGCTGGCCTGGAGCAGCGAGGGTGGCAGGTGTGGAGGGCAGGAAGGACAGGCGCACCCCACAAGGCCAACTCAGCTTCCTGTGGTGAAGAAGCAGAGAGGAGTGGCTAGGGTGGCCCGCTGGGAGCTGCGCCATTGAGCTCTAAGACCCCACCCATCTGCCCTCAGGCCGTTGACAACCCCACAGCCTCCAGCCTGTTTGCTCAGCGGCTGAAGACGCTTAGGGACAAGGATGGCTTCGGCGCTGTGCTCTTTTCTAGCCACGTCCGCAAGGTTAGAAGCTAGGGGTACAAAGAAGCACAGGTGTGGGGTGTGCAGGGTAGGCCTGAGGCAACCCCAGTAAGGTCCTGTGTCCCCACGTTCCTGCGTCCCCAGCCCAGGCCCAGTGACTCTGGAAACTTTGGAAAGCATCAGCTTACGCCCAGTCAGTGCTGAGGGGGCATGGGATGGGGGTGGGGGGCAGCATGGGCCCCTGGTGGGATACCTGTGCCCCGGCCCACCCACCTCTCCCACAGGTAAACCGCTTTCGCAAGAGCCGGGATCGGGCCCTCCTGCTCACAGACCGGCACCTCTACAAGCTGGAGCCCAGCCGGCAGTACCGGGTGATGCGGGCCGTGCCCCTGGACACGGTGAGCACGTGGCGGGCAGTGGGCGCTCGGCCTCCCTGTCAGGGCCTCGGCCACCGCAGCACCCTGCTGAAAACCCTGCAGCGATTTCCCACTGCTGCCCTGCGCGCCGCCCCTGCTGCGCTGCCCTCCCCGCACCAGTGCACCCTTGTGTTCCGCTGCCTCCCCTGGACTGTCCCCGCCAGCACCTTCCTGTGCTCTGTGGCCCAGGTTTTCCCTTGCCCCAGCTCCTTGTTCCCACCAACTCTCTTGTCCCAGGACAAGGAGCAGCAGCGAGGGACAGGCATCAAGGCCGGCCTACTTCTGGGTCCTCCCTTTCCTCATTTGGGTGTCAACGGTCCTGTGATTGTTAGAGTAGAAGGGGCCACGCTGGGTGACACAGCAACCGTGAGCCCAAGTCAAAGAGCAAAGTCGCAGCTCCTCAGCCCCCAAGCTTGTGCTCAGCAGGGGCCTAGAACGGTCCCATCATGGCTGCTGTGCGCCCTGCCCAGTCCTCCCTTAGAGGAAAGGACCGGCGCGGGGGGCGACTGGGCCTGCAGCCCCTGAGCAGGACCCGGGACAGGCCTCCTGGAGAGCAGCCGGGGCTGCAGCATCTGACCCCAGGTCCCCCCAGGTGACGGGGCTGAGCGTGACCAGCGGGCGGGACCAGCTGGTGGTGCTGCACGCGCGGGGCCAGGACGACCTGGTGGTGTGTCTGCACCGCTCGCGGCCGCCGGGGGACAACCG
>NW_006204006.1:969843-978518 GCF_000334495.1 Tupaia belangeri chinensis | reverse complement strand
CCTCTGGCCCGGCAGCTGAGCCTGGCCCGCCGAGTCCGCGAGTAGAGATGCCGGTCTGTGCCAGCTCCTCGTGCCGTCCATCCGCCCTGCCTGGGGGGTGTCTCCTGGCTACCCAGCGCCCCCTGTTCACACGCTCTGGGGTCCCCCAAATATGAAGAGAAGGCCTGGGGGCACAGTCAGCTGTGGGGTGCCAGACCCACAGGGCCCCAGCTCCATCTGTCTCCCTTCCTCCCCCCCTCCCCACAGGGTCCTGGTCATTGGGGAAGAGTGGGGGTTCCTGATCGTCTCCCCAGAGCTGGGCACAGCTGGCACCTGTGTGCTGCCTGAGGCTATCCCAGCCACTAGCTGCCCCTGTTAGGTGCCAGGTGTAGGTGTCCAGCGAGGGGACGCCCAGCTCTCAGCCCTTCAGCCTCAGAACACCTGAGCCCTTCAAACCCCTTCAGCCTCCTCAGCCCCCTCTCCCTCTTCAGCCTCCCTCAGTCCCCAGAGTCCCCCAACCCCTTTAGACACCTCTGACCTTCAGCCCTTCTCAGTCCCCCTCATCTGGCCCCAGATCCCTTAGCTCCCTAGGCCCCTTCCTCTCCTTAGACCCTCTGCCCCCCTCAACCCATCACACAGTATCTGGCCTCATCTGGCTGGCGGCTTTCACTGAGCATGTTACTGAGGTTCAACCACATTGTAGCATACTTCAGTTCTTCATTCTTTTATGGACAAATAATATTCAATTGTATGGATACAGCACGTTTTGTTTATTCATTCATCCGTTGATGGACATCTGGGTTGGCTATTTTTAATGGTCTGCTAGGAATATTCTGTGTACTGCCTTTTTTGGACTCTAGCTTTCAGTTTCTTGATATATTTCTTGGAATGCGTTCTCTGGGTCAAATAATAACTATCTTAACTTTCTGAGGAACCTCCAGATGGTCCTCCAAAGATGCTGTACCTCTTACATTACTACCACCAATGTACAAGGATTCCAACTTTCTTACATACATAACATGTGTTATTTTCTGGGGTTTTTTTTAGGGGTGTGTGTGTGTGTGTGTTTGAGAGATTTTTGCTATAGGGCGTGTGCACTCACTGGAGAGACACAGAGTGACAGAACGTGAGAAACCCCCAGGGTGATGGCCATGCCACAATCCCTTCTCCTCCATTCTTCTCTCAGGATCTTGGGCACGCACGCACACATGCCCAGCGTGAGTTTAAGCCACAGGGTCTGGGACTTGAACCGCGGTCGACTACATGGAAGTCCAGCAACATAGCCATTATGCTAACTGCTGGTCCCAATCTTTAAGTACTATGTACTATACATAACTTCATGTGTTACACTTTTTTTTTCCAGCCTTTTGCCATAGGGCATGTGTACTCACCAGAGAGAGACAGAGACAGAAAAGTGAGAAATCACCCTCCAGAGGATATGGCCATGCCACAATCCCTGCTATGCTATTCTCCTCTCGGGGTCTTAGGTATGTGCACACCCATGCTGGGCATGATTTTCAAACCACCAGGTCCAGGACTCAAACCACAGTTGCCCATGTGGGAGTCTAGCACCTTAACCCCACGCCACCTGCTGGCCCCAGAGGGAAATCTTTTTAAACACAAGAGCAAAACATAAAACACAACAGAAAAATAAATGTGTGTGTGTGTGTGTGTATACAACTACATACAATTGTTTGTTTGTTTTGTTTTGCTATAGGGCATGTGCACTCACCAGACAGACAGAGACAGAGAGACAGAAAGTGAGAAATTACCCCCCAGCGGGGGTGGCCACGCCGCAATCCCTTCTCCTCCATTCTCCTCTCAGGATCTTGGGCATGCACGCACATGTGCCCGGCATGAGTTTAAGCCACTGAGTCTGGGACTCGAACCACGGTCAACTACATGGGAGTCCAACAACATAGCAATCATGCCAACTGCTGGTCTCAAAAAGAAAAATTCTTTAATAAAAAAAAAAAACACAAAAACTATAAAAGGGGGTGAGAAGATGGCATAGCAGTTACGTCAGTGGACTCCCATATGGCTGACTACAGTTCAAGTTCCGGACCCAGTGGCTTGAAAATCATGCCAGGCATGTGTGTGCGCATACCCCGGGCGGAGATTTCTCACTTTCTCTCTCATTGTCTATTTCTCTCTCTCTCTGTCTCTCTCTCTCTCTCTCTGATGACAGCATGCACCCTAAGGCTAAAACTCTAAAAAAATAAAATAAAATAAAAGAGGGCCCTGGCAGGTGGCATGGTGGTTAAGGGTACTGGACTCCCATGTGACTGACCATGGTCTGAGTCCTGGACCTGGTGGCTCGCTTTCACACTCTCTCTCTCTCTCTTTCATTCTGTCCTTCTCTGGTCCAATTAAAATAAATAAATAAAGTTAAATAACATAATTCTTTTTTTTTTTTTAAAGAACTATTAAAAAGGATTGACTGGGGCCAGCAGGTGATGTGGTGGTTAAGGCACTGGACTCCCACATGGCCGACCGTGGCTCACATCCTGGACCTGGTGGCTTGAAATTCATGCCAGCATGTGTGTATCATGCCCAAAATCCCAGAAGGAGAATGAAGAAGAGATTGTGGCGTGGCCATCCCCTCTGTAGGGGTGACTTCTAATTTTCCCTCTCACTGTCTGTCTGTTTCTCTCTCACGCGAGCACATGCACCCTAAGGCAAAAAAAAAAAAAAAAAAAGGATTGACTAATTTTGAGCTAAAAAACATTCTCTGTATTTAATTTCAACTTTTTAATAGATTATAGGAAGATGCTTATTAAACAAATACCGCATTTGTTTCAGTATCTTTAAATGAGAGATGTATAAGTATGTACACCACCATAGAATAAAAAAGTTTCCAAATACTGACTGTAAGAAATTGGCTGAATGTTACCATAAGCAGTAAACATTCCGAGCACTCCAGACAGCTCCAGAGCGACACCGAAGTGCCAGTAAACTTCTACCAAACAAGAGGCACACACAGTACTTTGCAATTTGCTGTGACATAGAGAAAAAGTGAGTAAACTTGATGGAATCACAGGCGTCAATAAAATGGAAGGAAAATAAAGTCCTACGTTAAAAAAACTCATGGCGCTTAATGTTCAAAAGTTGAGCTTTGCTATGACTTGGTTCTTTGGGCATCGCATGATTTAACAAACGGAAATGTGTCACAGAGCCTCGCTGTCCTGCAACACACGGCACCAACATGCTACAGACATGGCATCAATGTCGCCATCCACAGCAGGAGAGCATTTTCTTTTTATCGGTGTGAGAGAAGGACAATTTCTTTAGAACGCTCAGCAAGAATTATTAAGGGACAAAACCGAACTGAATTTGGGAGAAAAAATGGAAAATGAAAGCATGAAATCCTAACATGTAAATAAAGGCTCTGCATTAGCACACCGGCAGCAAACACACATCCACAGCGCATCTCATAGTCCTTCGGGAAGCAATCTTTGCTTATCGGAGGTGCATGTCGAAATTCAAAAGCTTACCGGTATCTTCTTGGGAGTAAGCCAAAATGAAACAGAAATCCCCACATTAAAAAAAGTGTCTTGGGAACCAGCAGTTAGCGTAATGGGTATGTCGCTGGACTCCCACGTGGTCGACCGTGGTTCACGTCCCGGACCCGGTGGCTTAAAACTCATGCCGGGCACATGTGCATGCGTGCCCAAGATCCCGAGAGGAGAATGGAGGAGAAGGGACTGCGGCGTGACCATCCCCCCTGGGGGGTGATTTCTCGCTTTCTGTCTCTATGTCTCTGTCTGTCTGGCGAGCGCACGCGCCCTACAGTGAAAATCTCTCAAAAAAAAAAAAAAGTGTCTTAGGGCCAACAGGCGACATGGTGGTTAAGGCGCTGGATTCTACATGACCAACTCTATGGTTTGAGCCCCCGACATGGCTTTGAAAACACACTGGGCACATGTACATGCATGCCCAGGATCCCAAGAGGAGACCGGAGAAGAGACTATGGGATGGTCAACCCCCCCCCAGTGGGTGATTTCTCATTTTTCCTCTGTCTCTTTCTGTGTGCCCAGTGAGCACAAACACCCTATGGCAAAAATGTGGAAAAAAGTTTCTCTTCCCTGAATAATTTTTCCTGAAGCGGAACTGAAACGAAGGAAGTCTGCTTCAGCAGAGAAAGTCAGTCCTCCTCGTTTTAGTTGAAATCGTCGTCCTCTTCCTTCCAGACGTTTGACACCAGGGTCTCCACCAGGGAGCCACTGGACTGAGATGCACTGGAGTTGGTGGCCAGCATCCCATCTGCACCATTGGTCACGTTACTGGCAGAAAGCACTGCGCCATCGGATGTGGAACCCACTGTGGGGACAAACACGCTGCCAATGGGTCCCTGAGCCATTTCTGTCACATACGGTTCCAGAGCTTTCCGTTCCAAACTTCTAGCCATTTTAAGGTCTTCATCAGAACAGCTTCCTGATTCCAGCCTGCAGGCCATGCCCATCCGCTTTAGCACTTCAGTGTGGATCTCAAAAGTGTTGTCAAAGTTAAACAGGTACTTGAACTTGTCACTGGAGATGCTGCAGTTGATGACGGTGTGCTTGCTGGTGTTGACGATGAGGAAGGGCAGGTGGATGCTGGAGTTGGGTGGCAGTGGCTGGCTGGCCTGCTGCTCCGCCAGGCGGTTTCTCTGTACCAGGCTCTTGAAAGCAATTTGCTGCAGGATAAGTTCCTGAAGCTGAGACTGCTTTTGCTTTATTCTTTCAAGTCTTCTCTGTCTCTCCACCTCCAAGTTCTCGCACTCCTGGGCTGAGCTGGAGGGCAGACCATGCCACCCGATCTTTTTCTCCTTGGAGATGTTCATGGCCAACAGTACGTCCAAGACCTCATTCATGCTGAGACTGATGTTCTTCTGGTTGTGAGCGGATTCGGTGGCGCTAAACTCCACGACCAGCTCCTCTGCCACCTCTTTGTAGGAAGTGGTTCCTTTCTGCTGCACCTTCTCCACGACCTTCAGGGAGAATGGCGCAGGCCCTTGTCATTCTTCTCCCCTTTCCTGTAGTGTTTCCGGCAGACCAAGGGGAGGAGTCAGAAGGTGGGTTCTGAAAGACTGAGAGTTGGGGGTGTGTGGGCTTCCTACTAGACCCTACTGAAGGCTGCAGGCCCCTGGCCGGATCAATGACCAGCCGCTGTGCGATGTTGACTGTAGACTGTCCAAAGGTCTTTGATAAGGGCTGCCTCTCGAGCAGGCTCATGGTGCAGGGCTGGATGGCCACCAGGGACACATGTCTTTTCCAGTACTAAGATTCTGGTCTATAAAGAACTTTAGTTCTCCATTGGCTTCAATTAGACTGGCATTTTTTTGTCACGTTACCAGAGACAGGAAATTGATGCTATAAACATTGGCCTTCTGGAGAAGAAAAATTATTTTTCTGCTGGCCGTGCCTTCTGGCTGCTGGCAGACCAGAGGCCCCGCCTGGGCGCAGGGTGGGCAGGCCAGGTGTGCGGGTCTGGACTGAGGTGGAGTCCCTGCCCCGGCCTGAGAGGCTTCCAGCAGGGGGCTCACCCTAGGCCAAGTGTTGGACCCACATCTGGCGTGATTTTTTTTTCAAATGACCAGAGCTGGGATAAGAACTATGGTCAGCCAGGTGGGATTTGGCTAAAAATGCACAGCACTTAAGCACTGCCCTGCAGGACTGATCCTGCCATTGTTCTGTTCTGTTCTGTTCTGTTCTGTTCTGTTCTGTTCTGTTCTGTTCTGTTCTGTTCGATGGAGTCTCTTGTTGGGATCCTTGTGCCTCAATCTCTCAAATCCCCGTGATTATAGGCACACCCTGTCCTGCCGGTCTTTAGGTTAGACCAGGAAATAAGCCAGCTATCCTGAGGCCCCAGCCTGCTAAGCAGTGACTTAGCAGCACATGTCACTGTGCTGAGTCTACTGGGGAAGTTTGTTCTGTTTCATTTTTTTTTAATAATTATTTTATTGAACTTTATTTATTTATTTTAATTTGAGCAGAGTGGGGGGCAGTGAGAAAGCAAGCCGTCAGATCCAGGATTCAAACCACTGTCAGCCTTGTGGGAGTCTAGAACCATCAATCACTGTGCCACCTGCCAGCCCCCTATTTCAATTTTTAATTTTGCTATAGGGCACATGTGCTGGCTGGAGAGAGAGAGATAGAAAGTAAGAAAGCAGGCCAGTCAATGGCTTGGTAGTTAAGGCAGCCAGATCCCAGGTGGCCAGCTGCAGTATTGGAATCCTTGACTCAGCGACTTGAAAACCGCACCCAGTGGGTGTGCATGCGTACTCAAAATCCCGAGAGGAGAATGAAAAAGAAGGGATCGCAGTACAGCCATTGTACCCGGGGAATGATTTCTCACTTTCTCTCACTCTCTCCTTCCCAACCCCAGCGAGCACATATGCCCTATAGCAAACTAAAAGAAAAAAGAGCGCAAGAGAAAGCATCCCCCACGGAGAACAGTCATACTGCATACCTCCTCCTCGGGGATTTTGGGCACACAAGCATACATGCGTGATTTTCAAGCCACCGCGTCTGAGACTCAAACCATGCAGTCAAATATGTGGGATCCAGCCACCTTAGCCATCATGCCACCAGTTCTTCTTCTTTTTTTTTTTTTTTTTTTTGGGGTTTTTGTTGGAGAGGTATTTGCTATAGGGCACATGCGCTCGCCAGACAGGCAGAGAGAGACAGAGGACAGAAAGCGAGAAATCACTCCCCGAGGGGGATGGCCACACCTCAATCCCTTCTCCATTCTCCTCTCAGAATCTTGGGCACTCACGCACATGCGCCCAGTGTGAGTTTAAAGCCACCGGGTCTGGGACGCGAACCGCGGTCTACTACGTGGGAGTCCAGCGACAGCCATTACGCTAACTGCTGGTCCCCCAGCTCTTCTTTCTAGGGGAAGTTTTTGTTATTTATATGGTGTTTTACAAGTAAATTGTATTAATAGTATTGGCAGAAAACTGAATAAAGAGAGCACAAAAAATATTAATAGTCAATAAATTCATGAAAAAAACAGTAAATATTGAATGTAATAAGACATAAAAATGAAAATGTGACACCACTTTAATGTGATTTATAGTAAGCAGTGACAGTTCAGAGGAAAGAACCACAGATTTACACCAAAATTGGCCTAGCTAAAATATCAAGTGCTATGGTCTGAATGCATCCCTCAAAACCTATG
The DNA here is from genome assembly GCF_000334495.1 of Tupaia belangeri chinensis. NCBI lineage: Eukaryota > Metazoa > Chordata > Mammalia > Scandentia > Tupaiidae > Tupaia > Tupaia belangeri. The sequence continues at coordinate 971,378 of NW_006204006.1, read as the reverse complement.
TGTTGAAGCCCTAGCCCAAGTAATAATATTAAGAAGTAGGTCTTGGAACCAGCTGATGGTGTCATGGTTATGTCACTGGATTCCCACATGGCCGACCGCAGTTCGAGTCTTGGACATGGCATCTTGAAACTCAAGTTGGGTACATGTATATGTGTGCCCCAAATCCCGAGAGGTGAATGGAGAAGGACTTGCAGTGTGGCCATCCCCTCTGGGGAGTGATTTCTCACTTTCTTACTCTCTGTCTCTCCTGCGAGCACACATGCTCTAATAGCGAAAATCTCTCTAAAAAAAAAAAAAAAAAAAATGAAAGAAATAGGTCTTGGAGGTAATTAGGTCATTAGGGAGGAGTCTTGGGAACCAGCAGTTCGTGTAATGGCTATGTCGCTAGACTCCCACGTAGTCGACCGCGGTTCGAGTCCCGGACCCGGTGGCTTAAAACTCACGCCGGGCGCATGTGCGTGCATGCCCAGAATCCCGAGAGGAGAATGGAGGAGAAGGGATTGCGGCGTGACCATCTCCTCTGGGGGGTGATTTCTCACTTTCTGTCTCTATGTCTCTCTCTGTCTGTCTGGCGAGCGCATGCGCCCTATGGCAAAAATCTCTCCAAAAAAAAAAAAAAAGAAAAAAAAGAGAGCCCAAAGAGCTCCCTTACCCCTTCCGCCCTGTGCGCATACTATCAGAAGATACCATCTATTAACCAGAGAGCAGTACTCACCACACACCAAATCTGGTGCTTGATCTTGGGCTTCCCGATCTCTAGGCATGTGAGAAATAGAAGTCTGCTATTATAAGCCACCTGATTTATGAGTATTTTATTACAGTAGCCTGAAGAGACCAAGACAATTTGGTATTTATTTGTTTTTTATTTGTTTGTTTAGTTTCACATGTGTGCTTGCTGGAGAAAGAAGAGAGAGTGTGAAAGTGGGAAGTCATCCTCCAGAGGGATGGCCACACTGCAGCCCCTCCACTCTCCTTGGGATTTTGGGCACATGTGCACCCAGCATGCTTTGGGTGTTTTTGTGTTTTTTTACTTTTTAATTTTTAAAAATTTTTTATAGAGGTTTTCACCTTAGGGTGCATGTGCTCACAGAAAGAAAGAGAGAGACAGAGACAGTGAGAGGGAAGATGATAAATCACTCCCCGGGGGGATGGGCACACCATAATCCCTTCTCCTCCATTTTCCTCCTGGGATCCTGGGCACACACAAACATGTGCCTGCAATGAATTCTAAGCCACCGGGTCCAGGACTCGAACTGCAGTCAGCCATGTGGGAGCTCAGCAATATAACCGCTATGCCAGCTGCTGGTCCCATCTCCCGGTGTGTTTTTCAAGTCACCAACAGGTCCGGGGCTCAAACCAGAAGGTTGGCCATGTGGGATCCAGCTGCTTTAACCGTGATGTTAGCAGTTGACCTGACAACTTTGTGTTTAAATTAAGCTGGGAAGGGGCTAGCAGGTGGCATGGTGGTTAAGGATGCTGGACTCCCATACGACTGACGATGGTGTGAGTCTTGGACCTGGTAGCTCGCTCTCTCT
>NW_006204006.1:968001-969782 GCF_000334495.1 Tupaia belangeri chinensis | reverse complement strand
GTGTGCTCTGTCCCTCTCTGGTCAAATTAAAATAAATGAATAAATAAAGTTAAATAAAGTAATTCTTGGGACCAGCAGTTGTCGTAATGGCTATGTCGTTGGACTTCCATGTAGTCGACTGTGGTTCAAATCTCGGACCCAGTGGCTTAAAGTCACACCGGGCGCGTGTGTGTGCATGCCCAAGATCCTGAGAGGAGAATGAGGAGAAGAGATTGTGGCATGGCCATCCCCCCTGGGGGGTGATTTCTCACTTTCTATGTCTCTGTTTCTCTCTGTCTTTCTGGCGAGCCCATGCGCCCTATAACAAAAACCTCTCAAAAAAAAAAAAAAAGTAATTCTTAAAAAACTAATTAATTAAGCTGGAATTTGAAAATGTTCAAAGATGAGTTCAATAACTCATTGATCATGCAAAGGAACACAATGCTGACATTAAGATTGGTAAAAATAGGGGCTAAACTCCCACATTGCCAACCGCAGTTCAAATCCTGGACCTGGTGGCTTGCTTTCTCACTTTCACTTTCTCTCTCTCTGCCTCTCTTTGGTCGAATTTTAAAAAATAATACAATAACGAATTAAATTAAATAAATAAATCATTCTTTTAGTTAAAAAAAAAAAGACTGGTGAAATCATATCTAATGATATGAAACTATATTTCCCCCAAGCAAAATGAAATAAAGTAATTGCGAAATAATTACAGTTTTGAAAAATGTAAATACAGCCAGCCCTCTGCAGCTACAGATTCAACCACCTGGGGGTGGAAAATGTGCATTGCTGCTGCTGTGACCTGCATAGTGGGGCTTACAGTGCACGCTCCTGGACTGAGCCGTTCAGGCTTTATGCCACCCTGTGCAGAGTAACAACTGTTCACAGTTCACACCGCATCAGCATTTTATTAGGTGTTAGGCTTGGTCTGGAGACGACTTCAAGTAGACAGGAGGATGTGCAAGGAGTACACTCAGATACTATGCCAATCGTATAAGGGACTTGAGTGGCAGCTGAGTTGGGTACCCACATGGGGCCCTGGAACCAACTCCCCTGCCCAGGTACCAAGGGATGACTACACAGACATGGCGAAAGGGAAAGGAACAGGAAAAGACGCCTTCAGGTGTTCTTTCTTTTTCTTTTTTCTTTTCTTTTTTTGTATTTATAACATATTTTAATGAAACACTTTCTCACCATCTTTAAATAACAAAGATTTGCATTTTCTAATCTGAAGCTGCTCTGGCATCAGGACTTCGCCACTGTACTAACTCCCCTGTGCTCCTGAGGCACAGGTCCTCCTCTGTGGGAAGTCCTTGGGGCAACTTAGGGGCTGAACTCATCAAATATTGGACTACTTTTAATTCTGCATTCACTGAAGGGCTCTTCTTACAGACTTGAGGGGTATGTGCTTTTTCTAATATCTTTTTCCCAGTATGGACGCCATGTTCTACTTTTTATTTTGGTAACAATATGCAGTTTATGAGGGTGCTATGGATCCCCGCCATATTTTTTTTCCTAACCAACTGAGTTTTATTTGTTGTATAAATCACCTAACATCTTTCAGGTGAAAAAAATACTACATTTGAATAAAGATATTACAAAATAAATTAGAGCCCAATAAAAATTAGCTTTGGGGAGGGAACGTAATTCTACTCAATTAAGGAAAACATTTTTATAGACCACAGATTAGTTTATTTTTAACACCCATCATGCCATGAATTCATAGGGAATAGGTTCCAGAAGCTCAGGCTCCTTTCCATTGGTTCTCACAAAGTGTGCTTCTCTGGGTGGGGCAGGCT
>NW_006204006.1:962256-967662 GCF_000334495.1 Tupaia belangeri chinensis | reverse complement strand
GGACATATATCAAGTGCCTCTCCTCTGTCCCTTTGTGTTCGTCATTTTGGTTAATTACTGGAAGATGGCGGTCCCCTCCCCACCCCAGCACGTTTTTAGTGATCGGCAGCTTAAGGTTGAAATACTTTATCCAGTATTCTTGAACTGGTAAATTTGTGACGAATCCAGTCTGTACAAATGAGAGACTCCACACCTTTTGTCACAGTCTGTAGTCTGCCTGGGGACCTCTGAACTACTGAGTGAAAATCCCTGCCATGTAGCAACTGTTCTCCTCGAAAGCAGCGCCCGCTAAAGCGTCCAGCTTGAACTTTTCCACCGAGAGGAGGTTGAGCAGGGGAAGAACTCCTTGAGGTGTTCTCGAAGGCTTTTTTTTTTTTTTTTTGAGAAGTTTTGGCTATAGGGTGTGTGCACTCGCCAATAAAACAGAGAGACAGAAAGTGAGAAATCACCCCCCCCCACCCCCGGGGAATGACCACGCCGCAATCCCTTCTCCTCCATTCTCCTCTTGGGATCTTGAGCACGCACGCACATGCACCTGGCATGAGTTTAAGCCACCGCGGTCAACTACATGGGAGTCCAGCGACATAGCCATTACGCTAACTGCTGGTCCTGAAGGCTCTTTTTGTGTAGCATTCTTGAGTTTCTTTATTTCTCCCTTTCTTTCTTTAATTTACCATAAGACACGTACACTTGCTGGAGAGAAACAGAGACGGAGAGAGAAAGTGAGAAAGCAACCCCCAAGGGAGATGGCCATGCTACAATCCATACTCCTCTTAGGATTTTGGGCAGACACGCACATACACCCGACATGTTTTACAAGCCGTCAGGTCCAGGACTCAAACCCTGCAGTCATGTGAGATTCACCTGTCTTAATCTCCACTTAAGCTCCGCTGCCTGTCTGGCAGATGCATCTATTTGTTTTTACTCACCTCTGTCTTCAGAAGTTTCTGCTCTGAAACGTATTATATAATTTGTTGCCGTAGTTCTAGTCCACACCTGCACTAGACAAAGCCATCATGTAAGCCTGTAGGTCTCCGTTTGGAAATGTGGCCTTCCCCTGCACGTTTCTCTCCACCTCCGAGGAACAGGACTGTGAGCTGCAGGGTGTGGCAGGACTAGGATTCCAGAGCAGTCGAGGACTGGAGCCTGTGCCTCCTGCTGGGAAGTAGTTTTTCTGTCCGGATCACTGATCCTCTGTAAAATCAGGACAGCACCTGCCTTAGGGGACGACAGTTGCATTCGTAGGATAGAGGCCAGTGTGTGTCTCTTATCATGATGTGTGCAGGGATTATTTCATTATTGTTCTGTAGTTTCTCCAAGTCTTTTCTTTTTTTTTTTTTAGAGTTTTTTTGCTATAGAGCATGTGCGCTCGCCCGAAAGACAGAGACAGAGAGATAGAAAGTGAGAAATCAGCCCCCAGGGGGGATGGCCACACCGAAATCCCTTCTCCTTCATTCTCCTCTCAGGATCTTGGACATGCACGCACACGCACCCGGCGTGAGTTTAAGCCACCGGGTCCGGGATGTGAACCGCGGTCAACTACATGGGCGTCCCCCAACAGAGCCATTACGCTAACTGCTGGTCCTTCCATGTCTTTTCTTCATGATATCTTTAAACAGCTACCCTTGGTGTTTAAAGGGTAGCTACCTCTCTCCTTTCCCAAGGAAGGTCTTAAATCATAAAAGAAGCTTCAGCTATTCAAGAAAGGAGGGAGCAGCAGTTAGCGTAATGGCTATGTCACCTGACTCCCACGTAGTCGACCGCGGTTTAAGTCCCAGACCCGGTGGCTTAAACTCACACCAGGCGCATGTGCGTGCGTGCCCAAGATCCCGAGAGGAGAATGGAGGAGAAGGGACTGCAGCATGGCCATCCCCCCTGGGGGATGATTTCTCACTTTCTGTCTCTCTGTCTCTCTCTGTCTGTCTGGCGAGTGCACACGCCCTATAGCAAAAACCTCTCAAAAAAAAAAATATATATATATATATATAAAGAAAAGACAGGAGAGCCTTGAGTTCTCTCCCCACAGCTCATTTGTCCTTTCTGGTTTGATGACCTTCATGAGAAAATCAGCTTTCAAGATCTGACTCCTTGAGGCGAGACTCCGGCACCAGTCCAGCCTGTTTGTTTGTTTTTTTTTAAAATACTATCTAATTTTATTTATTCACTCATTTATTTTAATTTGATCAGAGAGAGATACAGAGAGAGAGAGGGGAAGTGATAAAGCAAGCCACCAGGTCTGGTACTCGAACCACGGTTGTCCATGTGGGAGTGTCCAGCACCTTAACCACCACGCCACCTGCTGGTCCCCAGTGCAGCCTCTTTTAACCTCTCCAGAGCCTTGTCATTTCCTCTGTGCTCTGAAACAGATCTGCTCAGGGAGGCCCGGCCTCTCCTACCATCCAGATCCAGGATGCAAGGAATGGAAAGCTCTTCAAACACGTGACTTTATCTACAATCATTCTCACCCTAGGAGGTAGGCCTGGCATTCCTACTCTCATTTTATGGATAAAGAACCAGACACAGGTGAGGAATTTCACCTCGGCTCCTGAACAGTCATTTGGAACCCATCCTGCCACAGCTCACAATTAGAAGACTTACCTTGGGGGGGCGGGAGGGAGGGAATCAAGGGAAAAGAAAAAGCAAAACATTCAAGGGACACTAAAATGAAAAGCTCTCTGTTGGTGGCAATGTGTAGCCATCCCCTCTAGGGGGTGATTTCTCATTTTCACTACCTCTGTCTCTCTCTGTGTCTCTGATGAGTGCATATGCCCTATAGCAAAACTCTCCCTAAAAAAAAAAAAAAAAATTAAAAAAAGATATTATTCCATTTTAGAGTTAAGTAGTCATACATAGCAGGAGGCATTTTCCTCACTAATATGCTGAAGATAATTAAAACGATCAAGAAACAGGTAATGTAAGTAAATTGGGCTCCAGATAAAACTGTGGAGGAATAATCCTTCTTTTCCACTGGTTCAGAATGAACAAATACACTTTGTGATGGCAGGCATGTGGGAAGGTAGGCCCTCTGAGGCATGGCTGATATGAGTACAAACTGATTTCGCCTTTTGTCTGAAGGTAACTGAACCACATCAGTAAAAATTAAGACTCCCCCAAGTTGGGTGCCTGTACGCACACCCAAAATCCTGAGAGGAGAGTGGAGAAGGGGTTGTGGCATGACCACACCCCACTGGGGGATGTTTTCCCCATCTCTTGGTCTTTCTCTGATGAGCACATGAACCCTCTGGCAATTAAGGGGGCGGGGGCAGTAGGTGATGTGGTTAACACAGCTGGATCCCACATTGTTTATCCTGCAGTTCAAGTCCCAGACCTGGTGTCTTGAAAAATGGTGGGCAAGTGTGTATACATGCCCCAAACTCCCTATAGGAAAATGGAGAAGGGACTGGGGTGTGGGCATCTTTCTGAAGGGTGCTTTCTCACTTTCTCTCTTGCTCCCTCTGGCAAGCACATGGACCAAAAGCAATTATTTTTTGCTATATGGTACATGCACTAACTAGCAAGAGACACAGAGAGACAGAGGCAGAAAGTGAGAAGTCACCACCCAGGGTGGGTGGCCATGACGCAATCCCTTCTCTTCCACTCTCCTCCTGGGATTTTGCGCATGCACACACATGCACCTGGCATGAGTTTCAACCCTTTGGGTCTGGGACATGACCCATGGTTGGCCATGTGGGAGTCCAGCAACGTAACCATTATGCCATTTGCTGGTTCTTCCTATAGCAAATTAAAAAAATAAAAATAAAAATAAATAAAGTTCTCATAGCACAGTTCATCAGCTACTCTTTTTTTTTAAAAAAAAATTATTTTATTTAACTTAATTTATTATTATTATTTTCCAGTTTGATCAGATAGAGACAGAGAAAGAGAGAGAGGGAAAGTGAGAAAGGAAGCCACCAGGTTCAGGACTTGAACCACGGCCGGTCATGTGGGAGTCCAGCACCTTTACCACCATGCCACCTGCCAGCCCCCATCTGCTACTCTTAAACAGTGTATTTTGTAGAAGTCTTCTAAAAGTACTTCTTAAGAACAAGTGTAAAGGTATTTGCCACAAAATTAATGCTAGGATCTGGGAAGTCCACCATTTAGCTTCAACACCATTGCCATGTGTACACCACTGACTGTTTCTCATGGCTACATAGTACTCTATTGCTCCATCATCCAACTTTATCTTCTCATTGACACATGTGGCTGTCTCAGTGTGGGGCTAGTGAATGCTGTTGCACACACCCTAGCATTCTGCAGGCTGTAGTGGCTGGGTCCTGGGAGCGTAGGTATTTATCTACTATAGATACCGCCAAACTACTTGCAAAGTGGTCTTACCACTTTACAGTCCCACCAGCAGTGGGAATGAAACTCCTGGTATGGTCAGACTCTCATTTGGTGGTTTGGTCTCTCGTTGTCATTTTTAAAAATTTATTTTTTTACATTCATCCACTATACATCATTACAACATACAAAATGAGATTTCCCATTCAGAATACACTGTACATTGGCTCAATCAAGCACATCAACATTATCGTCAACAAATAATTTTCTATTGCTTGTTTCCTGTATATTTTGCTTTTTTTTTTTTTTTGCCAACCTTGATTCCCTATCTCTCACCCTCTGCCATGTCTCACCCTCCTCCCACAATGTCTCTGGTATCTATGGTTGTTTTCTATGCCTTTTCCCATCATTTTATTGATTTGCTAATTAACTTAATTAATCTAAATATTTCCAATAGCAAGCACAGCTGATATATACATATCCATGAACCCAAGTCTGACTTTAGGCATAAACCTCAGAGTAGAATGAACATACTATAAAGTAGCACCTAGCTGGGGCTATATAGCTTACTGCAGTCATCAAATATGCATTTTTTCCGGAAACTTTTTTTTAATTAATTAATGTACATGCATCCCCTAATCATCATCACAGCATACAAAAAATGGATTCCCATCCAGAATATACCGCATAGTGGCTTAATCATGTATGTTATCATCAATAATTTTCCATTTCTAGTTTCACATATATATGTATATATTTATATTTACCCCTATGACTGACTCTCTGCCCTTTCCCACCCTCTTCTCACACTGTCTCTGGTGTCTACAGTTGTCTTCCATTCTTTCCCCCTGACTTTATTTATCACACAATTTCTTAAGTAATCTAACTACTTTCAATAGCAAGTTCAGCTGGTAATTTCAAGAAAAGCAGTTTTGAATTGGTAAGGAAACTTGCTTAAAACTTAAAGCCTGGAAACAGGTTAGGATTCTGTTCAAATAGTAGGTACATGAACCTATTGACAGCTCAAGACAGGACAAAAACTCTTAAAACCAGACAACAAAGCCTAGAAGAAAAGCAGCAATATTTTAGTCAAAAGTCACAGAATGCTATTTCACCAGTTCA
>NW_006204006.1:958041-961654 GCF_000334495.1 Tupaia belangeri chinensis | reverse complement strand
GATTCTATTTTCTGTATGATCTAGTCTGCTTTTAATACTTTCAAGGGAGATTTTGACTTCCTGTATTTTAGTCTTCATCTCTAACAGTTCCGTTTGATTCTTTTGTATAGTGTGTAGTTCCTCTTTTAGATCTTGGAAGAATATCCTCACCTCCTGGAACTCATCAACTCCTTTTTCATTTCTCTTCTGCAGTTCATTGTCTCTCTTCTCTTCCATCTCTGTTAGCTTCACCATTATGAATGTTCTAAATTCTTTATCAGAGATTTCCATGATTTCCATTGAACTGTGTGTGGATGTAGAGGAGTTATTCTTTTCCCTTGGAGGAGAGGTATTTTCTTGCTTTCCCATATTTCTTGTGGTTCTGCGGTGATTTCTTGATGATTTCTCGACATGTGATGGAAAGTGTGTTTCTTCCCAAACTTGAAGTTCAATCTGAGCATCCAGAAGTGTGTAGAAAAGGAAATAGAAAGGGAGAAACAACAGTAACAAAAACAGCCAAGAAACAGAAAAAGAGAAGAAAAAAACTATAATTTTTAAAAAAATATTATTATTGTTGTTATTATTTATTTTTTTGCTTTAGGACGTGTGCGCTCGCCAGACAGAGAAAGACAGAGAGCTAGAAAGCGAGAAATCATCCCCCAGGGGGGATAGCCACGCTGCAATCCTTTCTTCTCCATTCTCCTCTCAGGATCTTGGGCATGCACACACACGCGCCCGGCGTGAGTTTTAAGCCACCCAGTCCGGGACGTGAACCGCAGTTGACTACGTGGGAGTCCAGTGACATAGCCATTATGCTAACTGCCGGTCCCAAAAAAGATAATTTTTTTTAAACAAGCAAAAATGAGAAATCTAGTTCTCAGTACCCGTGAAGGTATCTGTCTTATGAGTCCTGCTCCCTTGCCTCTCCTGGGTTGGGAGAAGGAGAGGGTATTATTAACAAGATAAAGGGAAAGAAGGGGCTGAAAGTCAAGAAACTGCTTTATCTTTTTTTAATGTTATTTATTTATTCATTTTATTTTTTAATTTGACAGAGAGAGACACAGAGAGGGAGAGAGAAAGAGGGGAAGTGAGAAAGCAAGCCACCAGGTCCAGGACTTGAACCATGGTCAGCCATGTGGGACTGTCCAGCATGTTAACCACCATGCCACCTGGTGGTCCCAAGAAACTGCTTTATCTTAAAAAAATATTTTAAAGGAAAAATTACCAAAAAAAAAAAAAGAGAAGACAGAGACAGAGGTAGAGAGAGACAAAGACAGACACAGAAACAGGAGGCTTGAAAGTCTGCCTACCATGTGAGTTTGTGGGCTGGAGGCTGAATTATCAGTGGAGAATCTTCATTTCTCCTATTCTCCTGAAGTCACCAGTTCTCAGCAGCCATGAAGGTATCTGTCTTCTGAGGCGTGCACCCTTGCTTCTCCTTTTTATTGTCATTTAATTTGCCTCTCCTTGATTGCAAATGTGGTTGAGCTTTTTTGCTGTAGGGCCTGTGCAATCCCCAGAAAGATAGACAGAGAGCATCTTTTACTCACCCTCTTACAGTTGTATAACTTTAACCCCTGGCATCATCTCTTTTAAACTGAGTCCCTGCTGCCAACTGAGCTGTGTGGGGTGTGTGAGGGGCCTGGCAAGGCACTGCTCTACCGGTGTATCCCTTACCCCCAGGCCTTTTGCATTCACAGATCCCAGCTCCCGCCTGGCAGGCAGCAGGGACACAGCCCCTATCAACACCGGTCATCCAGGAAGTGATCATGGGGGAGAAGGGAGAAGCTCAGAATGTAGATGCACTCCCAGGAGGCTCCTTGGGGAACTCTCCCTACACTTGGCCTCCATAAAGTGCTCAATGATCTGGGGACGAAGCAAAGGGCAACAGATGAGTTTTAACTCTGACCATGGCTTCCTGTGTTTCTATGTGAAGATGACTATCCTTTTCAGGAATGATGAGAGCAGAGGTTCTATCCTGTTCTGTTCTGGTTTATTTGGCCAGGGAATGTGTGTGATCGCTAAAGAGAGGCAGACAAATAAGGAGGTGGAAAGAACACACTCTCCCCCACCCCCGTGGCAAACAGTCATGCCATGATACCTTCTCCATGTCTCCCTCCTTTTGGGGTTTCGGGTACACGCACACATGCACCCAGCATATTTTTCAAGCCACCAGGTCTGGGGCTCAGCCTGCGGCGTTGGCCATGTAGGGTCTGACACCCTTAACCACCAGGCCACGGAGGTGGCCCAAGAGCAATTTTTTTTTTTTCAGAATTATTTTATTTAACTGTCTTTCTTTTTCTTTCTTTCTTTCTCTCTCTCTTTTTAAAAAATTTAATTTGATCAGAGAGGGACAGAGTGAGAGAGAGAGAGAGAGAGAAAGGAGAGAGAGAGAAAGTGAGAAAGCAAGCCTCCAGGTTCGGAACCTGAACCACGGTCGGTCACGTGTGAGTCCAGCACCCTTAACCACCATGCCACCTGCTGGCCCCAAAAGCAATAGTTTTAAAAATATCATTACTGGGGGAGGGTCAGCAGATGGCACGGTGGTTAAGGTGCTAGACTCCCACATGGCCAACTATGGTTCGAGTTCCAGACCCAGAGGCTTGAAACTCACGTTGGGCATGTGTACAATTGCAAGCCCAAAATCCTGAGAGGAGAATGGAGGAGAGGGGGCTGTGCCATGACCATCTCCATAGGGGGTGATTTCTTGCTTTTTCTCTGTGTGTCTCTATCTGTCTCTCCAGTGAGCACAGGAATCCTATAGTAAAAATCTCTCTTAAAAATAAATTGGGACCAGCAGATGGTGTAGTGGTTATGTCACTGGACTCCCACATGGCTGACCGCAGTTTGAGTCCCAGACCCAGAAGCTTGAAACTCATGCTGGGCGAATATGTGTGTGTGCCCAAGATCTCGGGAGGAAAATGGAGGAGAGGGGACTGTGACATGGTCATCTTGGGAGTGATTTCTCACTTTCTGTCTATCTCTTTAGTGAGCACACATGCCCTAGCAAAAAACTCTCTCTCTCTCTCTCACACACACACACACACACAAAATCATTACTGGAGCCAGAAGGCACAGTAAAGAGATGCAACACTCTGCGAGACTGATCCACATGAGAAGGTTCTGGGTTCAAATCTGAGAGCTCCCTGAGTACGCCGACCACACATCTGCCTGTGATCTGGGATCGGCTGAGTCTGGGGTGAATCACAGTGTCATGACCATACTGAGGGTGCTGTCTCCCTGTCATGTCTCTCTCACTCAGGAAATAAATAAGTAAACTTTAAGAATACACACACAGGGCCAGGAGGTGGGGTGATAGTTAAGGTACTGGACTCTCACATGGCCAGCCATGGTTTGAGTCCTGGACCTTGTGGCTAATTTTCTCACTTTCCCTCTCTCTCTCTGCCTCTCCCTCTCTGGTGAATGCATGTGCTCTATAGCAAATTAAAAAAATAATTATAATAAATAATTAATTTTAAGAAGTGGGCCACCAGATGGCATAGTGGTTATGTCGCTGGACTCCCCCATGTCTGACTCAGTTCAAGTCCCGGACCCAATGGCTTGAAACTCACGCAGGGCATGTGTGCATACATGCCCCGGAGCCTGGAAAGAGAATGGAGGGAAAGGGGTCGCA
>NW_006204006.1:946755-956755 GCF_000334495.1 Tupaia belangeri chinensis | reverse complement strand
ATCAGCTGTGGGCCTCTTTGTGCATCAGTCGTCCCCGAGTGAGGATGCTGGCACTGACCAGGCAAGTTCTCTTGGAGGGATCCGCCGATGCTCAGGAAGGCACGAGTACCCTAGACTGTTGAAAGGCTGGTCCCCACGGACCCAGACAGCTGGCACCAATGGAGACCAGACAGCAATTACCCTCACATGGCTCTGGCTTTAAGGGCAGGAGAGACCCCCTCCTCCCCAGAATTTCCCATTCTGTTTCTCACCAAATGTTCTTTGTCCCACTGTTGTCCCATCGACTCACAGCCAGATGGCTCTAGTCCCATTTCCCTTCCAGGCTGTCACCCTCCAGCACCCCTGCTCTGTGTGAGAACATCAACCCAGTCCCTCCCCACACAATGCCTTCTGCTCTTGGGTGCACCTCACCTACCAGGTAGGTGTTCATACCCTTCTTTCTTTCTTTTTTGGGGGAGAGTTTTTTGCTATAGGGCGCATGCGCTCACCAGACAGACAGAGAGAGACAGAGAGACAGAAAGCGAGAAATCACCCCCCGGGGGGATGGCCATGCCCTCCTCCCCCATTCTCCTCTGGGATCTTGGGCTAACTGCTGGTCCCCATACCCTTATTTCTTGACTAAGGGAACCTGGGCCCAGAGACTTGAAGAGGTGGGGCTCTGGTTCTCTCTGCCCAGCCAAGGGCCCCCAAGCCTCTCTGATCTCACATCAGGAGACCTGTACTTATTTAAATGTAGTTTAGACACTACAAGGACGAACTGAATTTTTCAATGAAGCCTTTTAGACTCTATATCTTTATTAACTACACTGAAAAATGAACATTTCTAAAATTCCTAATATAGTTCTAGGTGATTAGCAAATAATTGGTATACATGCTAATATATATATATATTTATATATATTAGCAAATAATAATAATTTATATATATAATTATAGCATAATATATATTAAAAGCTATATATTAGTTTTGGCTTTGGCTATAGAACACATGAGCTCACCAGAGAGACAGAGAGAGGGAAAGTGAAAAATTGCCCCCCCCCCGAAGGGATGGCCATGCTGTAGTCCCTTCTCCTCCACTCTCCTCTTCAGATTGTGGGCATGCACACACATGTGCCCAGCATGTTTTTTAAGCTGCCGGGTCTAGGATTTGAACTGTGTAGTCAGCTATGTGGAATCCAGCCTACTTAACTACCATGTCACCTAGCTGGTCCAATAATTTTTTTTTATCATTTTTAAAAGATTTATTGATCTTTTTCAAGGCCAGAGCCGTAGGAGGGCAATTGTGTCTGGTCTCCTTGGTGCCAGCTGTCTGACTTTGTGGGGACCGCCATTCAACTCATGCCTTCCTGAGCATCAGACAGTTCCTCCAAGGGACCTTCAGACCTGCTCCTTGCCAGTGCCAGGGCGCCAACCCCTCCTCACTAGGAGACGGCTGATGTGCATGAAAAGAAGAGGTACAGCAGATGGAGGGCTGCAGGGACTGTTGATCATCAGGGTATTTACACTGCCTGATTTTAAATATTTTTTAGAGTTTTGCTATGGGATGTGTGTGCTTGCTGAAGAGAACATACCCCTGGGGGATGGCCACACCACAATCCCTTTTCCATTCATTCTCCTCTTGGGATTTTGGGCAAGCACGCACACAGGCCTGCAATTTTTTTTTTTGAAGAGGTTTTCGCTATAGGGCATGTGCACTCACCAGAAAGACAGAGAGACAAGTGACAGAAAGGGAGAAATCACCGCCCAGGGAGGGATGGCCATGTTGCAATCCCTTCTTCTCCATTCTCCTCTGGAGATCTTGGACATGCATGCATACGTGCCTGGCGTGAGTTTAAGCCACCAAGTCTGGGACTTGAACTATGGTCAACTACATTGGAGTGCAGCAACATAGCCATTAACGACGACTGCTGGCCCCTGATTTTTTTTTTTTTAAGTATTCCTTTATACTTTCCATGAGTGAAAGAGAAAGAAAGCACCAAGAGCAGGGTCTTTTTTTTTTTTTTTTAAGTTATTTTATTTAACTTTATTTATTATTTATTTATAATTTTGACCAGATTGAGAGAGAGAGAGAGAAGGAAAGTGAGACAGCAAGCTACTAGGTCCGGGATTAGAACCACGGTCAGCCATGTGGGAGTCCAGTACCCTTAACCACCATGCCACGTACTGGCCCTGAGCACCCCTAACAGGGTCTTGATGTCATGATCCGCCCCCAGCCTGGGCCAGGCCGGATTACGGGCAGCGGGTGTCTAGTGCAATGTCCCATGTGATCAGCCCCACATGGCATTGCGTCTACTGCTGTGCCACCTTCCAGTCCCCTAGTGACTGATCTTTTTATAGTAATCATTACCCTTTGAGGCCAGATTATATGTATTTTTCTTTTCTCTCTTTTTTAAAATTTTAACATATTTCTCCCATGAGTGGGAGAGACAGAGAGAGAAGCACCCTCAGCAGGGCCTTGATGCTGCGATCCACCCCCATGGCCAGCCTAGCCAGCCCAGATCACGTGCACGTGCCTGCACCAAGCATGTGGGGGGGGGTCCTCTGGACAGAAACCCTGAACTTCCCATGCGTATCAGCTTCACAGAGCATTGTATGCTGCTTCACCCATATCAGACCCCTACTGTCTGATTTTTTATTTTATTTTATTTCATGAGTGAGAGAGATAGAGACGAGAGAGAGAACCTCTGGTGGAGTCTTAACATCCCAGTCCAATCCTCTCCCAGCCTCAGCCTGGATCACGGACACACGCGTGCCCGGCGGAGTCCTCAGGGAGGTTTCCACACTCGAGGCAGGAGCCTTCCCCAACGGGCTTGCCTCGCAGAGTGTTGCATTTTACTGCTCTGTCACTGTCTGGCTTCAGCCTTATCTTTCCAAAATCAAACTACTCGGGCCAGCAGGTGGTGTGGTGGTTCAAATGCTGGACTCGCACGTGGCTCACCACAGTTCAAGTCCCGGACCTGGTACCTTGCTTTCTTACTTTCCCTCTCTTTCTCTCTGGTCAAGTTTTTAAAAATAGTAATAAATAAAATAAAATATGTTTTAAAAAAATCAAACTCGGAGAACCAGCAGTTAGCATAATGGCTATGTCACTGAACTCCCATGTAGTCGATCACGGTTCGCGTCCTGGACCCGGTGGCTTAAAACTCATGCTGGGCGCATGTGCGTGCGTGCCCAAGATCCCAAGAGGAGAATGGAGGAGAAGGGATTGCAGTGTGACCATCCCCCCTGGGGGGTGATTTCTCGCTTTCTGTCTCTATGTCTCTGTCTGTCTGGCGAGCACACGTGCCCTATAGTGAAAAATCTCTCCCCCCACCCCCCCCAAAAAAAATCAAACTCCTCTATTAGATTTACCCAAATCTATTATTTACTGGTAGAAATTCCTACTTGGAGCAGTACTTCATTGTGACAACCACAAGGCAGTCCTGAACCTGTGGAGCAGAAAGAGGGGATTTGCGAAGGCACAGACCTCACTATTATATGCAGCTGCTTTTTGTAATTCAAAGATAACAACTCTTGTCTCAACTGCAGAGCCAGTCATAAAAGCCTGACCTATTCCTTTGGGATTTGGGGCGCACATGTGCATGCATTTAGTATGTTTTTCAAGCTACTAGGTCCAAGATTTGAACCATGCAGTCAGCCATATGGGATCCACCTGCTTTAACCACTATGCCACTGGCTGGATCTCTCTGCATATTTGTGTGTGTGTGTATGTGTGTATTTTAAATTTTTTGCTATAGGGCATATGTGGTCACTGGAGACAGAAAGAGAAGGAAAGTGAGGAATCACTCCCCAGGGTGTTGGCCATGCCCCTCCCTTCTCCTCCATTTTCCTCTCAGGATTTGGGGCACACAAGCACAGGCTTCTGGTATATTTTTTAAGCCACAGAGTCCAGGACTGAAACCATGCTGTCTGCCATGTGGGCTCCAGCACCTGAACTGGCCCCATCTGCACCCTTACTACAGTGTCTTTCAGATCTGACCAGCCTCTGACCAGCCATGCTAAATGGGGTTAAACAGGTGGAAGCAGTTGGCGACAGTGGAACAGTGGGGCCATGCAGGATGCAGGGCAGGCTCATCATGGGGAGGAGCCAGGCAGGCAAGGGTGCTCCCCTGGCATAGCTGGGAGCCCAAGGGCCATAGCACAGATGCCGTCCTGTGTGCTCTTCAGCGTTCTCCCCAAGTGTCCCACATAGGAATCTTTTTTTTTTTTTAGAGTTTTTTGTTTGTTTTATTTTATTTATTTATTTATTTATTTATTGCTGTAGGGAACATGCGCTCACCAGACAGACAGAGAGAGACAGAGAGACAGAAAGCGAGAAATCACCTTCTGGGGGGATGGCCACGCTGCAATCCCTTCTCCTCCATGCTCCTCTTGGGATCTTGGGCACGCACGCGCCCGCGCCCGGCGTGAGTTTTAAGCCTCTGGGTCTAGGACGCGAACCGTGGTCGACTACATGAGACTCCAGCGACATAGCCATTACGCTAACTGCTGGTTCCCTACATAGGAATCTCTTAACCTTCCTATTTAGAGGAAAATGACCACTGCCATTCAGGGAGGCGCGTTCTGAGATGTGCAGTGCTCACTGCAGGAAATGGGAAGCAGACTTCCCACTGCAGTCTGACCTGCTGGTCAGCGGCTTACTGAGTGAAAACAGTGGTTCCGAGGCGTGTACTGTTTATCAGAAACTGGAAAAGACCTAAATGTCCCATGGCAGAACACATAAATTAATCATATCAGCTCCTTTCAACTGGCAGTTGCTGGGACAACCTGCAGCATCTTTGTGCAATAATACCTGGAAGGGGAAACGAAGACAGCTATTTTGTTTGTAACATACTATAATTACAATGTAAACATAGATGTGGGTGTCGGTAGAAAGCAGAAGAGAATCAGACAAAAATGAAAACAAAGGAAAGGGATGCAATGGATAATAGGATAGTGTGCATTTCTTCATTTTACATCTCCTTTCCTATTTAGTGAGGATTTAAAAAGATATGCTTTTGAAATAGTTCTACCTCCTAAATTAAAAAACTCAAGTTAAACAAATAAACAATTCAGAAAGAGGAGGAAAGGGGCCGGCAGTGGCGTGGTGGTCAAGGGCACTGGACTCCCACATGGCCGACCGCGGTTCACGACTCGGCTGGCTTTCTCACTTCTCACTTTCTCTTTCTCTCACTCTGTCTCTCTCTGATCAAATTTTAAATGTAAATAAATAAAGTTAAATCAAATAATTCTTTTTTTTAAAAAAAAAAAAAGAAGAGGAAAACGAGGGTGAGAGATTTAATTGTTTATCTGAACTAGCAGGCAGAAAAATACTACTCTGCTAATTTATCAAACTGAGGGGAAGTAGAATCCCTGCCTGAGAGGAGTTTACACTTTCATATTCAAAACAGAAGAGCAGCCACGCTTTGTGAATAAGGGAACATTCAAGCTTCGGTCCTCAGGCTCTGCCCTGTGTCAGGCTCCATTTCTGTCCTGGGCAAATGTGAGCTCCCGTGGCTCAGTATGGAAGCAGATGGCATGGCTGGGCCTCCAACGGTGCAGACAGCAGGGCACGGGCTGGAAGAAGTCCAGAGGTTGGTTTCAGCCACGTGGAACTGAGATGGGGGCAGGACATCCACCCAGAGCCACTCTGCACACACAGAGAGTAGGGGAGGCCAATAGTGACCGAAAGACCAGGCTGGCAACATGGAAATGGCCCTGCCACAAAGCGGTTAGAGATTGGACGGCTCTAACTGAGCCTGTTAATGGCTGAGGGACAAGCATGACAGCCACTGGCACCCACTGGGAGCCCATAGTGTGGCAGCCAGAAGCAAGAGGTGCATTGGAGCAGCCTATCTATGTGGCTCCGCCAGAAACCCAGGTCATTGTCAACCAGCAGGGGCCACACTGTCGACCTAGTGCCTCCTGGGAGGGCAGGGTCGGGTGGGGATACATCTGGAATGGCCAAGGAGTGACTTCCAAAGCACTCCACATGCTCCTGTTCTGTTTGGATCTTTCCCAGTGACAAAGCAGCTGTCCAAAAGATGGCAATCACACTGAGCATCAGCAAGACAGGCCGGGAAGAACAGAGTCGCAGCTGGCCTTCGCCAAGGAGGGGGAGCTGCTTGTCTGTGAACCGTGCCAGAGTTGCCAGGCACGGGGGAAAGTGGGGGTGGGGAGGCTTGTGCCAGGGCCCACATCCTCCCCAACTTCAGTGGTTCTCAGCGTCATCACAGTTCATTGTGATGGCCACTAGATCCCCCAGGTCCAACCTCCAGTCTCCTTTCATTTTGCTGAAACTGCCTACGTGTTATTTTAATAAACACGTTTTCTCTATTTCCTATTTGAATCAAGCAGCCTCTCATAAGTGGGTACAGTTCATGGTTATTCCACCCCAACTGCTTTTGCAATATAACTATGGCCAGATCTCACCCCAGACTAATTAAATCATGTGTCACAAGCTCCTTGGGTGATTTTGATGTGAGAACCAGGGATTCGATGGTACATTGTTCATGATTTGTGATATATTAGTAACAAGTCATCATTAAGAATACCTGGAAGTCTCAACAGGTGAACATTTCTCCCTAGTACAGTTGCTAAAACTGCAAAATATCTTGGAACCAGCAGTTAGTGTAATGGCTATGTCACTGGACTCCCATGTAGTCAACCGCAGTTTGAGTCCTGGACCTCGTGGCTTAAACTCATGCGCGGCGCGTGTGTGCATGCTCAAGATCCCGAGAGGAGAATGAAGGAGAAGGGACTGCAGCATGGCCATTCCCCCTGGGGGGTGATTTCTCACTTTCTATCTATCTGTCTCTGCTTTCTGGTGAGTGCATGCACCCTACAGCAAAAACCTCTCCAAAAGAAAAAAAAAAACAAACTACAAAACATCTTGAATAGATAATACCACATTTCTTTGTGCCCAATGTTCACCTGTTGAAATATCCATTTTGTAAACCAAATAATAATGTGATTGAATGTATAAAAGAAAATAAAATAAAAAAACACGCTTGGTGCCCTCCTGCTGAGAAAAGACCATTTGCATGTTAAACCATAGAAAAGGAAGAATATCTTATATTTAGTAATTCAGTTCCTTTTATTCCTTTAGAAAATAAAGTTTGCTGAGTACACAGGAAGGATGCAACAAATTTAATAAATGCATGGATAACTTTCTGTCTAAAAAAAGAATACCTCAAAGTCTCATGCAGCTTGTATAGAAACAGTATGGAGGCTAGGACCAGCAGATGGCGTGATGGCTATGTCGCTGGACTCCCATGTAGCCAACCGCAGTTCGAGCCCTGGACGTGGCGACTTAAACTCGGTGCATGTGCGTGCGTGCCCAAGATCCCAAGAGGAGAATGGAGGAGAAGGGATTGAGGTGTGGCCATCCCCCCGGGAGGGTGATTTCTCGCTTTCTGTCTCTTTGTCTCTCTCTGTCTTTCTGGCAAGCATACATGGCCTATAGCAAAAACCTCTGAAAAAAAAAAAAGTAGAAACAGTATGGAGGTTCCTCAAAAAATGAAAGAGACCCACCATATGATCCAGCACTCCCACTGCTGGGTATTTATCCAAAAGAATAGAAATCAGGACCTGGAAGGGAGGGCTGCACTCCATGTTCAAAGCAGCACTAGTCACAATAACCAAGCTGTGGAAACTATGTGGATGCCCACTGATAGAGGAAATATGGAGCACTCACTCAACAAAACATTAGCTAGCCTTACAAAGAAAGGGCACTCTGGGGCCAGCCAGATGGCAACACATGGTGGTTAAGGCAGCTAGATCCAACACGGTCAACCTCATAGTTGGGGTCCCAGACCCAGTGACTTGAGAAACATGGGGAGTACATGCGTGTGTGTAAAATCCCAAAAGGAGGGAGAAACAGAAGAGAAGGGACTGGGGCATGACCATTCCCCATGTGGGATGCCTTCTCACTTCTCTTTCTGTCTCTCTTCAGTGACTGCACATCCCCTCTGGCAAAACTAAACTAAAAAACAAACAAACAAACAAACAAAGAACATGACTCTTAGGTCAATAGGTCAATAGAAAAATAGGCTAAAGACATGAACAGACTTTACTGAAGAGAACGCACACAGAGCCAACACACACTTGAAAAACATACTTGGCCTCCTCAGTAAACAGAGAAACATAAACCAAGGTAACAAAGATAGTGTTTTTCACAGCCAGCCAGGCATGGTGGTTAAGGCAGCTGGATCCCCCTGGCCAACTGCGCAGTTTGAGTCCCGAACCCAGTAGCTTGAAAAACACACTGAGTGTGTGCGCGTGCATGCCCCAAATCCTGCTAGGATAATGGAGGAGAAGGGACTCCAATGTGGCCATTCCCCTTGGGGGAATGTTTTCTCATTTTCTCATACTCTCTCTTTCCGGCATATATGCCCTATAGCAAGCTTAAAATACATATAGTACTTTTCATCAATTCCACTGGCAATAAATAAGTAAATAAGAATCTGACCATTCCAGGAGCTAGAGAGGTTGCGGGTTAAAGAACCTCATACAGGGTGTATACATGTTTGGGAGGAGTGAAACAGTTATAACGACTTGGAAACACTATTTGGCATTTCATTATAAAATCAGACATTCACATGCTCCACAACTCAGAAAACCACACCAAGGTGTACACCTGAGACAATGCACATCTGCCAGATGAGACAAGTTCCAGTGAGTCCGGTCTATTTGTGAGAATACCCATGGCCCCAGTGCCCACAGGCAGAGGACGGATATATGGTGGTGGTATTTGCCTGTGGTGGAATATTATATAGCAATGAACATGGCTTAACTTCTGCAAACACAAAAACATGGGCAACTCTTTATACCATAATGTGAAGTTCAAAACAAAACGAAATAAAACCCAAGAAAAACAAGCCCAATAGACTACTCATGTGATAGTTAATTGTGTATGCCAACTCGGCTGGACCACAGTACCCCATTTATAGCTGTGAAGGTATTTTTTTTTTTGAGAGATTTTCACTGTAGGGTGCGTGCGCTCGCCAGACAGACAGAGAGAGACATAGAGACAGAAAGCGAGAAATCACCCCCCAGGGAGGATGGTCACGCCGCAATCCCTTCTCCTCCATTCTCCTCTCGGGATCTTGGGCACGCACGCACATGTGCCCGGCGTGAGTTTTAAGCCACCGGGTCCGGGACACGAACCGCGGTCGACTACGTGGGAGTCCAGCGACATAGCCATTACGCTAACTGCTGGTTCCCAGCTGTGAAGGTATTTTTAAAATGAGATGAACATTTAAATCAGTAGGAAAAAAAAACAAGTAAAAGTATGCTTAATTGACAAAAAAATGAGACGCTAATTGCTGATAAGTTCTAGAATAATATCTTTGGCTTGACTGACATGCATAGTATCTGTGCTGGAAAAAGAAATGCTGTACACTCTAAAGATGATTAAATGTAAATAAATTAAAAATAATAATAAATTAAAAAAAAAAAACATTTAAATCAGTAGACCTAATAAGTGAATAGAAAAGACTGAGGTCCCCCAAGAAGGAATTCCATATCCAGACAACTAAAACTTGAGCTGCAACATCAGCTTCTTCCTCCTGGACTGCTAACCTACCATGCATATTTCAGACTTGACAGTACCCACAATCATAGGGCCAATTCCATAGAAATAAATCATATAGAGGGATCAGCAGATGGCATAATCGTGACATCACTGGACTCCCACATAGTTGACTATAGTTTGAGTCTTGGACCAGGTGGCTTAAAACTCACACTAAGTGCATGTGCGTACATGCCCAAAATCCTAAGAGAAGAATGGAGGAGAAGGGATTGTGGTATAGCCTTACCCCCAGGGGGCAATTTCTTGCTCTCCGTCTCTCTATCTCTGTCTGGCAAGCACGTGCACCCTATACCAAAAGTCTCTCTTAAAAAAAAAAAATAGAGGGACCAGCCGTCAGCATAATGGCTATGTCGCTGGACTCCCACGTAGTCTACCACAGTTCGAGTCCCGGACCCGGTGGCTTAAACTCACGCCAGGCATGTGTGCATG
>NW_006204006.1:928839-946653 GCF_000334495.1 Tupaia belangeri chinensis | reverse complement strand
TCTGGCGAGTACACGCACCCTATAGCAAAAACCTCTCCAAAAAAAAAAAAAGGAAAAAAAAAAGATATAAATTCTATTGGTTCCATTTATCTTGAAAATCCTAATATAACTCATAATATGATTCTCTTTTCATAAAGTTAAAAAATTATATTGATATATAATATATTTTGAATAATAATATAATTCTTTTTATAAAGGTAAAACCCACCAATAATAATGTGTTTTATATATATAGTAATGATATGTAATTGTTATTTATTATATATTATCATCAATAGCAATTATTAGTTACACTTTTTTATAATTATAGTTACTGGTCAATCTCCCTATGGGGAATGGTCACGTAGCAATACTTTCTCCCCCATCCCTTCCTCCTCGGGGGACTGTGGGCAAGCATGCACACACACCCAGAATGTTTCTCAAGTTTTTGGGTCCAGGACTTAAACATGTCGTCAGCCATGTGGGACCTAGCAGCCTTAACCACCAGTCCATAGAATCACCCCAACAATTTTTTTTCTTTTTTATAATTTAGGATTTTCATCACCTCTGGGGAAGGATCTATGTATGAAAGAAATACATACAGCAGATTTAAATTATTGTCAGTGTTGGGGCCGGCAGGTGGTTTGGTGGTTGAGGAGCTGGACTCTGAAATGGCCAAACACAATTCAAGTCCCAGACCTGGTAGCCCAAAAAACCACAACAAATAAAGAGATAAATAAATAAATGTTTTAAATTATTGTCAGTTTTATAGTTCTTGAATTGGCTATTAATTTAAGAGGTTTTATGGAAATGTTAATGAAATGCCCTAATATTGACAATGCATCTTTATCCAAAGACTTTGATTGATCTAGTTTTGTGAAAAAAAATAAAAACTTAACGGTGTGGTGAGTTAAGGGACTGGACTCCCACTTGGTTGACCACAGTTCAAGTCCTGGACCTGGTGGCTTGTTTTCTCACTTTCCTTTTCTCTCTCTCTCTGGTCAAATTTAAAATAATAAGTAGAATTAAACAAATAATTATGTTTTTTTGTTCCTTTGTTTGTTGTTTTTTAAAGGACCAGTAGATGGCATAACGGACTCCCACGTAGTCAACTGCAGTTCGAGTCCTAGATTTAGTGGCTTAAACTGACACATGGCGCATGTGCATGTGTACCCAAAAACCCCAAGAGGAGACTGAAGGAGAAGAGATTGCGGTGTGGTCATCCCCCTGGGGGGTGATTTCTCACTTTCTATCTCTCTGTCTCTCTCTCTCCAGCAAATGCATGTGCCCTATAGCAAAAATCTCTCAAAAAAAAAAAAAAGCAAATATATGTATATACATGTATTCAGTCATTGGCAAAGTCATGATGTATTTTTCTTTTTCTTTTTACAGAGAGAGATTTTTTTGCTATAGGGCACGTGCGCTCTTTGGAGAGCGAGAGAGAGAAAAAAGAAAGCTCCCAGGAGGGATGGCCATGCTGCAATTCCTTCTCCATTTTTCTCTCAGGATTTGGGTCACCCTTGCACATGTGCCTGGCACAAGTTTTAGGCCGCCGGGTCCAGGACTCGAACAGCAGTTGACTACCTGGGAGTTCAACAACATAACCATTATGCCATCTGCTGGTCCCTATGATGTATTTTTCTATGTCTTTCTATGCAAAAATGAGTCATGCTGTTTCCAGCAACCCAATATATGTTTTATTCTGTTATTAAAATTTTACATAGGAGAGGCCAGCAAGTGGTATGGTGTTTAAAGACACTGGACTCTCACATGGCCGACCACAGTTTGAGTCCCGAACCTGGTAGCTTACGTTCTCACTTTCCCTCTCTTGCTCACTCTTCCCCTCTCTGGTCAAAATTAAAATAAATAAGTAAATAAATAAAGTTTAATAAAATAATTTAATTTTTTTTTACATAGGAAAAATTTAGAAAGACAGGCACTAATATCTCTGAGTGGAAGAACTCTGAATCACTTACATTTCTAGTTTTTCTTTTCTGAATTTTCCAACTTTTCTACAATAAAAGCATTTTTTTTTGAGAGGTTTTTGCTATAGGGTGCATATGCTTGTCAGAAAGACAGAGAGACATAGACAGAAAGTGAGGAATCACCCCGGGTGGATGGCCACGCAGCAACCCATTCCCTTCTCCTCCATTCTCCTCTCGGGATCTTGGGCACGCACACGTGCCCAGTGTGAGGTGTTTTTGTTTTTCCCCTCTGCCTCAGGTTTATTCATACACACAGCACAGGAGGACACCAGCCCCACACAGAGAGCAGCCCGGGGGGTCACCAGTCCTGTCCTCATACTGGCAAAGGTCTCTACTACGGGGTTTTTGTGGGGGCCTGGACACCTTTGGGAGCCTGAGCCAGAGCCGGAACTGAAGACAGAGCTGCAGTTGAGGCCTGGGCTTTGTTCTGGGTCTTGGTCTGAGCCTTGGCCTTGTTGGCCTTTGGCCAAGAGAGCCTGAGGTCCTTGGTGATACGGGCGCGAGCACGTTTCCAAGCTTAGGGTGGGCTATATAGGCAAGCCGACTG
Organism: Tupaia belangeri chinensis; assembly: GCF_000334495.1. NCBI lineage: Eukaryota > Metazoa > Chordata > Mammalia > Scandentia > Tupaiidae > Tupaia > Tupaia belangeri. The sequence continues at coordinate 944,142 of NW_006204006.1, read as the reverse complement.
AGCTTGCGGCTGCTGACCTTCGGGACGCCCTTCTGAACCTCCTTGGGCGTTATGAGGGCCTTGATGGCCTCAGCTCACGCACTCATGGCCTTGGCGTTATTGGCCTGCATCTTCTTCAGACCCTTCCTGTTGTGCTTCTTGGCAAAGCGCATGTTCTTCAGGAATTTGAGGTCCACCCCTTTGAGAGATTCATATCTTTGTGATCAAGGTTCTTGATGCCTTTTCTATGCCATTTTCGGGGCTGGTTGTGTGTGGTGTGGTTCTTGGACTTGGCCATGTCTACACCTGTTGGACGAGTGGCGATCAGTGTTAGGGACCCGCCGGGCTGAGCCATCTCTGTCGCCTGAAACCCACCCCAGCATGAGTTTTAAGACACCAGGTCCAGGACTCTAATCTCAGTCGGCTACATGAAAGTCCAGCGACATAGCCATTACGCTAACTGCTGGTCCCGTACAATAAAAGCATTTTAAAAAGAAAATACTAGGGGACCATCAGAGAGCATAATGGCTATGTTACTGGACTCCTATGTAGTCGACCGCAGTTTGAATCCTGGACCTGGCAGCTTCAAACTCAAACCAGGCATGTGTGCGTGTGTGCCCAAAATCCCAAAAGTAGAATGGAGGAAAAGGGATCGTGGCATTGCCATCCCTTTTGGGGGGTGATTTCTTGCTGTCTCTCTGTCTCTCTCTGTCTCTCCAGTGAGCATACATGCCCTGTAGCAAAAATCTCTCTTTAAAAAAAAAAGAAAACTAAGATACATGGGATCAGCCGATGGTGTAATGGTTATATCACTGGACTCCCATGTAGTCTAACCGTGGTTCAAGTTCTGGACCCAGTGGCTTAAAACTCACGCCAGTTGCATGCACATGTATGCCCAAAATCCCAAGAGGCGAATGGGGGAGAAGGACTGTGGCATGGCCATCTCCACAGAGGGTGATTTCTCACTTTCTGTCTTTCTGGCAAGAGCACAAGCCCTATAGTAAAGATCTCTCTAAAAGAAAAAATAAATACATGTTGGGGCCAGCAGTTGGCGGAGTAGTTAGGGTGCTCAAACCATGGCCGACCATGGTTTGAGGTTCAGACCTGGAGGCTTGAAACTCATGCCAGGAGCTTGCGCATGCGTGCCCATAATCCCGAGAGGAGAACGGAGGGGAAGGGATTGCAGTGTGGCCAATTCCCCCCGGGGATGGGTTTCTCACTTTCTGTCTCTCTGTGTCTCCAGTGAGTGCACATACCCTATAGCGAAAATATCTCTTAAAAAAAAACAGTACATGTGGGAACAAGTTAATAGCAGTACAACGTGATGCATGGTGAGACAATCCCGCGCAGGAAAGTTCCCAGTTCAAGTCCAGAGACTGCCCTGAGTAAGTCAGTCATGCTCGTTCATTATTCAGGACTGAATCTGGGGGTTGAATGTAGCAACAAGACCCTGTTGGGGCACTGTCTCTCTGTCTCCATTTCTCTCTGTATCTCTTGTTCATTAAATAAATAAACATTTTTTTAAAAGAGAACACTTAAAAATAAAAAGTGTTTAAGGTTTTTGCCATAGGATGCATGAGCTCCCAGAGAGAGACAAGAGGGAATGGGAGGGAAACAGTAACGTCACCAGAATGTCCAGCTATAACAGGTTCTAACTGTTTGATAATGTGTGCTGTGTTTTCATGCTCAATGAATGGCTCAAAAAGACATGGGAATCTGAAAAGGTTATACTTCTTTTCTACTTAATTCCACTAAACATTTACTGAGTACATACTACAAAGGAAATACAAGTCATAGTCTCTATCCTTAAAGACTTTGCAGGCATGTAGGAGAATACTTCAGAATAGCTGCACCCCGCAGCAGAACTCGGTAAGTGTCTAAGAGAATTCCCAGAGTCTGTGTGTCTCTGCCTAGGGAGATTTTAAGGCTGCTTAGAGGTGTTCAGGAAAACTTCACGGAGAGGGACCAGCAGTTAGCGTAATGGCTATGTCGCTGGACTCCCACGTAGCTGACCGCGGTTCGCGTCCTAGACCCAGTGGCTTAGAACTCATGCCGGGCACTTGTGCGTGCATGCCCAAGATCCCAAGAGGAGAATGGAGGAGAAGGGATTGCGGCGTGGCCATCTCCCTTGGGGGGTGATTTCTCGCTTTCTGTCTTTCTGTCTCTCTCTCTCTGTCTGGTGAGCGCATGTGCCCTATAGCAAAAACCTCTCCAAAAAAAAAAAAACAACTTCACGGAGATTCTACATGGGCTAAGGGACCAGTTACATAAATCACATGCTAAACAGGACAGAATAAATGAAAAGAATAGAATGAAACAAAGAGCACTGCCAACATTTGTTTTTTGTTTTTGTTTTGTTTTTTAAGAATTATTTAATTCAACTTTATTTATTTGACCAGAGAGGGACAGAGCAAGAGAGCAAGAGCGAGAGCGAGAGGAGAAAGCAAACCACAAGGACTTGAACCATAATCAGCCATGTGGGAGTCCAGCACCCCGACCCACCATGCCACCTGCCAGCCTCCCAACATTTGTTTTTATTAAAACATTTGAACAAGTTGGGGCAAGCAGTTTGCATGGTGGTTAAAGCGCTAGACTGCCCCGTGGCCAACTGCAGTCCTGGACCTGGTGACTTGCTTTCTCACTCCTCCCACACCCTGTATCTCTCTGTGGTGAATACACATGTCCTATAGCAAATTTAATAATAATAACAAAATTAAAACATTTTAAAATGAATTATTTATTTAATTTTACTTATTCATTCATTTATTTTAATTTGACCAGAGGGAGGGAAAGTGAGAAAGCAAGTGACCAGGATTCCAACCATGGTCAGACATGTGGGAGTGTCCAGAGCCTTAACCACCACATCACCTGCTGGTCCCATAAAATAAAAACATTTTAACAAGTTGATTTTTTTTTTCTTTGTAATAGAGTGTGTGCTTGTGGTGGTGGAGGAGGGAGAAAGCATTTTCTCACCCGCTAAGGGGAGGGGTGGCCACACTGCAATCCCTTCTCCAGTCTTCTTTCAGGATCTTAGGCACACACACACACTTGCCTAAAAGCCTTCAAGCCACCAGGTCCTGAACTTGAACTGTGCGGTCAGCCATGTGGGATCCAGCCAGTTTAACCACTACACCACCAGCTGGCACAATTTTTTTCTTTTTACTTTCTATTTTGACACAATTTCGGACTTAGAGAAAAATTGCAAGAGTAAGGCATCGCGTAGCTTTGTTAAAACCAACAAGCTTAGACACAATGAATGCAACAGTTCATTTGCGCAAAGAACTGTTCAGGAATTGGGCAGCACTTGGAACCAAGAGGTTCACGGAGCTCCCTGCAGTGTGAGTGGTCGGCCTTTATAGGTTGCACATGGAAGCGAAATAGAGAAATTATCTGGTTGGCTACAGTGAGGCATCTGCCTTATTCAGGCATGATGTAATAAGGCATCTACCTTACTTGGGCATGGTGTGATGAGTTGACCACCTGTGACTGGCAGAAGCTCAGCTGTTTGTGATTGGCTGAAACCCTTCTGTTTTGTTGTTGTTGTTGTTGTTGTTGTTGTTGTTTTGGTTTGGGTATAGGGTGCATATGTTCACTAGAGAGAGAGAGACTAAGAGAGAGATCAATTATCTCCCAGAGGGGATGACAGTGCTGCCATCCCTTCTCCATTCTCCATTAGGCATTTTGAGCACTCGAACACACATGTCAGTTTGTCTTTCAAGTTGCCAGGTCTGGAATTTGAACCACACAGCTGGCCACGTGGGATCCAGCCGCCTTAGCCACCACGCCACCAGCTGGCCCCTCAACTATTTCTTTACCAAAACACATGTTCCTAAGTTAAGTTTGTTTATTTACTAAGTTAGGTCGCCGTTCATTGTGAAGAAATTCAAAGAATAAAGAGGTGGTCTGACGGCCTACCCATTTTCACTTAGCACCTTTTATCCATTCGCCATTGTAATGCATTTTCTCATTTGCTTTATCATTCTCTGTGTATGTGCTGTCTTTTCCTGGGTTATTTTATTGTGAACTGTAGCCATTGTGCCTTTTTCCACTTCTAAATACTTCTGTGTTTGAAAGCAAGGCTATTCTCTTACATAACCAAAGTACAACTGGCAAAATGAGGAAATTAACACAGTGTTATGTGACCTACAGAGCTTATTTAGACTTCACCAATAATGTTCTTCGTGGCAGAAAAAAACTCAAAACATGCAGTGTCATCAAGTCTCTTAAATCTCTTTTCCATCTTGAACACTTCTTCAGATTTTCTCCTTCACGGCCTTGACAGTGTTGTAGTTATTTCATAGCCTGTAGCTTTGTAGAATTTCTCTCAGTGTCAGTTGGCCTGCTGTTTCTTCATAAGTAAGCTCAGGTCTTGCATTTGAGGTAGGGCTACCACAGAAGTGATGCTGTGTCCTCTCTGTCATCACATCTGAGGGCTCCTGGTGCCCATCATCCTGCTGGTTCGCACTGCGATCAGGACTAAGGCAATGACTGCCACATGTGCCACTAGTGTTGCTCGTTTTCCCTTGGAGATTAGTGTTCATGGGGAGATACTTTGGAACCATGTAAATGAAGCTTTTTTAAAGAGGTTTTTGATATAGGGCACGTGTGCTCACCAGAAAGACAGAGAGAGAGAGAGACAGAAAGCAAGAAATCACCCTCCAGGGGAGATGGCCACGCCACAATCCCTTCTCCTCCATTCTCCTCTCGGGATCTTGGGCACGCACACACATGCACCCAGTGTGAGTTTAAGCCACTGGGTCCAGGACTCGAATCGTGGTTGACTACATGGGAGTCCAGCGACATAGCCATTATGCTAACTGCTGGCCCCCGGAAGAGCTTTTCTTGCTTTCATTTACTTATTTATATCAGCATGTACTCATGATTCTTAATCCAGTGACTAACAACCTGTTAGCTGTTTTGTTTTGTTGTTTTGTTTTTTTGCTATAGGGCATGTGTGCATGCCAGAGAGAGACAGAGAGAGCGAGAAAGAGAGAAGTCACTCCCCAGGGGAGATGGCCATGCAGCAATCCCTTCTCCTCATTGTCATCTCAGTTTTTTGGGAACACGTGCACATGTGCCCTGGAATGATTTTCAGGCTTCCAGGTCCAGGACTCGAACCACCCATGTGGGATCCAGTGCCTTAATATCCTTGCCACCTAATGACCCCTGTATGAGTTTCTTTGTTTGTTTGTTTTGTTTTTAAGGTTTTTGCCATAGGGCACATGCACTTCTCAGAGAGAGACAGAGAGAAAGTGAGAAATCACCCCCCCCAAAGGGGATGGCCACGCTGCAGCGTCCCTTCTCTCATTCTCCTCTCCAGATTGTTGGCATGCACAAACACCCACCCAGCACAATCCTCAAGCTGTCAGGTCCAGGACTCAAACTACGGTCGGCCATGTGGAACTCCAGTGCTTTAACCACCATACCACCTGCTGGATACAAAGAGTATTTTTTAAAAGAATTATTTATTTAATTTTATTTTTTATTATTATTTTAAAATTTATTATAGGGCACATGCACTCACCAGAGAGTCAGAGAGAGAGAGAGGCAAAGTGAGAAAACAAGCTGCCAGGTTTGGAAATCACACCACAATCGGCCATGTGGGAATCCAGCACCTCAACCACCATGCCATCTATTGGGCCCTTAAGGAGTATTTTTAAAAAATATTTATTTCCTTTATTGTTATTGTTATTTTACATTTGACCAGAGCAAGACACACAGAGAGAAACAAAATGAGAAAGGAAGCTGCCTGGTCTGGGACTTGAACCGTGGTCAGTCATATGGAAGTCCAGTGCCTTTACATTTTTTGGGGGGGGAGGGGAGAGGTTTTTTGCTATAGGGCACATGCACTTGCCAGAAAGACAGAGAGACAGAGAGACAGAAAGCGAGAAATCACCCCCCAGGGGAGATGGCCACGCCGCAATCCCTTCTCCTCCATTTTCCTCTTGGGATCTTGGGGACGCACGCACATGTGCCCAGCGTGAGTTTAAGCCACCCGGTCCAAGACTCAAACTGCATTTGACTACATGAGAGTCTGGTTATGTAGCCATTATGCTATCTGCTTGTCCCAGTTCAGTGCCTTTAACCACCACGCAACCTGCCAGCCCCAAAGAATATTGTTTAATTGCTAGAGGGCACAGGTACTCACCAGAGAGACACAGAGAGGGAGAAAATACCCCTTATTCAGCCATGCCATAATCCCTTCTCCTCCATTTCTGCATCCCATCAGAGTTTTGGGCACATGCACACATACACCTGGGTATGTTTTTCTTTATCCCTTTTTTCCCCCTAATTTGCCAGAGGGCATGTGCATTTGAGAGAGACAGAGACACATGGGAGAAAGCCAGTTAGAAAGCACCCCCAGGGAACATGGCCACACCACAATACCTTCTCCATTTTTCCTTGTGGGATTTTGAGCATGTACGCACAGGGGCCCAGTGTGTTTTTCAAGTTGGTGGGTCAGGAATCCAAATCAGGAGGGATCCAGCTGCCTTAACCACCACACCACTGGCTGGCCTCCCAGGTTTTTCTAGGCATCAAGGCTGAGATTTGAACCTGGTGACTGGCTACATGGGACTCAGCTTTCTCAACCGCTAGGCTATGGAGCTGACCCAGTATTTCTTCTATTAGAAACAAAGTTTCACTGTGTCATGATCCTCCTGCCTCAGCTTCCCCATGTTGCTGGGATTACAGGTACACACCACCATGCCTGGCCTTTAGGTTGAACTGGAAATTGAATCCTGCAGAACACTGCATCTTGACAGTGCCTGTACACACATTTTATTTGTGTGTGTGTGTGAATATGCATATGTGTGTACATTTCTATGTCTTTGTGTGTGGATATGTATATCTGTGTGTATTCCTATATTTATCTGTGTGTATATGTGTGTGTCTATAATGAAACTGTGGGCTCATACCAATACCTCTCATTCTAATCCAATCCCATAGAGTTCATTTCAATCTTCCCCCTTTCCATAGTTGTAACTTCCTTCCATTAAAAATGCCTTCTGAGGGCCAGCAGATGCTATGGAGGTTAAGGTGGTTAGATTCCACACGGCCAATAGCATGGTTCGAGTCCCAGACCCAGTGGGTTGAAAACCACTCTGGAAATGTACATGTGAGCACAAAATCCAGAGAGGGGAGTGGAGAAGGGACTGCAGCATGGCCATCCCCCTTGGGGGTGATTTCTCACTTTCCCTTGTCTCTATCTCCAGTGAGCACACTCATCCTACAGCAAACAACAACAAAAAGCCTTTGAGGCTGTGGCTGCAGTCCGGGCGCCATCATCACGTGACCTCACTTTGTGCTCAGCACACCACATGGCCTTGCTTTGTGCTCAGTGCAGACCTTGGCATCGTCCAGCCTACAAGAGACCCTTATGCTAATCAGGCAGAAGGGCAGACGGAGTAACAAGGCAGGGGCCCACTTCTGAGCCAGAAGGCCCTTATGGAAGATTTAAGAGAGGCAGAAGTAGAATTCCTAGGAAACAGGGGTACCAGTAGGGTAGGGGGAGCACTGGGATTTTCTGGGTGAGATGAGAAGACAAACAGATGGACTGTTGGCTGGCTCCACTGGAAGACCACAAGTGACCTATGAGGTGCTTGGAAAGGGCAAACCTGTTCCCCACAGCAGCTGGGATGACAGCCCCTGACTGAAGGCTTTGTCGGCACAACAGCTGGCTCTGGCTGGCACTCGGGGCAGCTGGGAGTCTGGGAGGAGGCTCCTCATACTCAGCTGTTGGTGAGGGGACCAGCGAGGGGGCCCCCTGTAAGAGGTCACGTGTATGTCCTCCCCTGTTATTTCAGGACATAAATGAGTAGGTTCAGACACCATGACTCTGTTGTGACTTCCTCAGATCTGTTTATCACCAGCTGATACACCTTCCAACCACTCTGTTCTCAGGGGTCTTGCTCCCCTGAAGATCATTGCATTTTGGGGTTTCAACTACCATCCAAAGAATGACAAAAGTACATCTTGATTTTTTTGCTTTTTGGTTCTTGGTTGTTTTGTTTGTTTTTCCATCAAAGAGAGTGAGGGAGAGGGAAAGTGAGAGAAAAAGCCAACAGGACCTAGACTTGAACCATGATGGAGCATGTGGGAGTCCAGCACGGTTAACCACCATGCCTCCTAGAAAAAGACAGAGACAGGAGTTTTGGACAGGCTCTCACTGTGTTATAATACTCCTGTCCCCCTACTAATTTGCCAAGACAACAGGCACCTGGCACTTCATGCTGGCCCATGCAGTGAACACATGCCTTCCATGCAGCTTCAGCCTCCAGGCAGTGGCATTTCCAGTGTGCCACTGCAGCTGGGTCCATTTGCATTTTATTTACATGGGTTGAGCAGGCCCAGTCTGAAAATCCAAAATCTCAAATGCTCCTAAATCTAAAACTTTTGAGTGCCAACTTGACGCAGCAAGTAGAAAATTCTACACCTGACCTCATGTGATAGGTCACCATCAAAATGCTACAGTGTTATTGGGCCAGCTGGTGGTGTGGTAGGTAAGGCACTTAGATCCCACATGGCTTACTGTGCAGTTCAAGTCCCTGACCTAAAGGCTTTAAAAACATGCCGGGCACATCCAGCACTACATTTCAGTTTGCTACATACTGAAAATACTGGGGCAAGCAGCATTTTTGATCTTAGATGTGCAAGAGTCTGCACACATTACCTTCCTACTGCTCAGGGCAGCGCTGTGAGGTTGCATGTGAACACCATTTTACAGGATGGACAGAAGGGCCTGACCCACAGAAGTAAAGTAATTTGTCCGTGAGCCAACAGGTGGCGCAGTGGTTAAAGTGCTGGATCTCATAAGTCCGACTGTACAGTTCAAGTTCTGGACCCAGCAGCTTGAGGAATATCCAGGCACATGTGCATGCATGCCCAAAATCCTGAGCGAAGAACGGAGGAGAAGAAACTGAGGCATGGTCATTCCCCTGATGAGGTGCTTTCGCACTTTCCTTCTATGTCTGTCTCTCTTGCTTTCTCTAGCAAGTTTACATGCCGTATAACCAAAAAAAAAAAAAAATTTTTTTTTGGAGAGATTTTCACTGTAGGGCGCGTGCGCTCGCCAGACAGACAGAGAGAGACATAGAGACAGAAAGCGAGAAATCACGCCGCAATCCCTTCTCCTCCATTCTCCTCTCGGGATCTTGGGCACGCACGCACATGCGCCCGGCGTGAGTTTTAAGCCACCGGGTCTGGGACACGAACCGCGGTCGACTACGTGGGAGTCCAGAGACATAGCCATTACGCTAACTGCTGGTTCCCAAAGAATTTTTAAATTTTTTTATTTTTATGTTTTATACATTCAATCACATTATTTAACTTACAAAGTGAACATTTCAATATGTGAACATTTCTTTCTAATCTAGTTGATCAAAATATCTTCAGCAAATAACCCCACTACCTCCCCATCCCGTCAATGCTCTGTCTCTGTATCCCTCCTCCAAATGTCCTTCCCCAGGCCCCACTCCTCCACACACACCACATCTGGCAATCACACCCATCTCTTGTGTTTATACATCCTTTAGTCAGTCAGTTTCAGTCATAGGGTGCAGACATTCGATATATATTAAGTGGGGACATACAATGTCTGTCCTTCATAGCCTGGCTTGCTTCTTTTTTAATTAAATTTTATTTTATTTTTTACAATTAAAGTATAAATTTATTTTGGTACAAAAACTTTTTAAAATCCATACATAATTTTCCAATGACACGTATTCCCATGAGCTTTTTTTTTCTGAAACATTTTTTCTTTTCCTTTTTTTTTTTTAAGAGGTTTTCGCTATAGGGCGCGTGCGCTCGCCAGACAGACAGAGAAAGAGAGACAGAAAGTGAGAAATCACCCCCTGGGGGGATGGTCACGCCACAATCCCTTCTCCTCCATCCTCCTCTCGGGATCTTGGGCACACACGCACACGCGCTCAGAGTGAGTTTTAAGCCACCGGGTCCAGGACGCGAACCGTGGTCGACTATGTGGGAGTCCAGCGACATAACCATTACGCTAACTGCTGGTTCCCTCTGAAACATTTTTTCTTACTTAATTAATTTATATTTATTCCCTGAGCATCATCGCAGCATACAAAATGTGATTTCCCATCCAGAATATACTGCATAGTGGTTTAATCATGCATGTTATCGTCAATAATTTTCCATTTCTAGTTTCATATATATATATATGTATGTATTTTACCCCTATTTCTGACCCTCTGCCCTTTCCCACCCTCCTCCCACACTATCTCTGGTGTCTACAGTTGTCTTCCATTCCTTTTACCCCCACATTTTATTGATCACAAAATTTCTTGAATAATCTAACTACTTTCAATAGCAAGTTCAGCTGGTAATTTCAAGAAAAGCAGTTCTAACTTTAATAAATCAAAGACATGCTAAGGAACTTTGCTTAAAACTTAAAGCAGGAAACAGGTTAGGATTCTGTCCAAATAGTAGGTACATGAACCTATCGACAGCTCAAGACGGGACAAAAATCCTTAAAACTGGAAAACAAAGCATAGAAGAAAATCAGCAGTGTTGTAGTCAAAAGTCATAAGATGCTATTTCACCAGTTCAATCTCATGTACTTAATCTATCTTCTGTTGTAGTCTGATCTTCCCGATTAAATTCTGAGATATAATATTCCAGTCTAGACGTGTCTCTATGATTATTTTATTTCATTTTATTTATTCATTCACTTATTTTAATTTGACCAGAGAGAGACACACAGAGAGAGAGAGAGGGAAAGTGAGAAAGCAAGCCACCAGGTTCAGGACTTGAACTGGTTGGCCATGTGGGAGTATCTAGCTCCTAAACCACCATGTCACCTGCTGGTCCCTTAAATTTAAATTTAAAAAGAAAAAAGTAACTTGCCCCAAGAGTGCTAGGCAGTGGATGTCTGGAATGTCCCAAGGCTCTTGTTCTTTACCACAGACATCTTCCAGGGGCTCATGAGGCCATGGGGAGCATTGGGTGAATGTGAGTTCAACAGGCATGGCAGCTGTGGTTATATTCACAGAAGAATTATGAATCATGGGTTTGAAGGTGACTGAATTGATACATAATTCCAGAGGCTGAGAAGCTGTACTTCCTGGAACCCAACACTAATGCAAGCAATTAATTTTCTACCTAGCAGAAGACAAAAGTGAACAGCAGGTGCAAGCACTCTGCCCAGAGGGTGAGGCAATCTCTTTAGATTGTGCAAGAAACACAAACGCGCTCTCAGTTACACAAATTCTGGCTGTAACTAGAGGTTTCAAGCAGGCCAGCTGGATATCTGGCCCAGAAGACTCAAGCTGCAGTTTACTCGTAATACAGGGTGCCTGGTCTGGGACTCTGGCCAAATCCACTGGGATGGTATGCCTTCCATAAGAGTTTCTCATAATCCTGTCTTCTTCCTTCCAGTTCAGTTTCATCCCAAATGTAAAGGGGTAGAAAAGAAAAAGGGAGGAAAGAAAAAAGAACAAAAAACAGCTCAGGAGGACCATGGGAACACATTTGCAGTCAGTTAAAAGCAGGAGGACCCTGGAGAGCACATTTAGTTTCTACTCAAGATTTAGTCACAAACCCCTTATAAATGCCCCAAAGACTCACCTGCCAGTCCATCTCACTGACCCTGAAATCTTCAACCAACTTCTCATCCTTATCCAGCTTCAGGACACAGACTGGGACAGGCACAATGCACGCTCTGGGAATCTGAACCAGTCAGGGTGGGAAAGGTTTTCAGACTGTGGTCCAGAAGAACCTCCAAACCTAAAGTGGGATGGTCTGCAAAATAACCAGCCTTCACTCTTCAGAATGTCACTGATGTAAATGAGAGAGATACTCAGGGACAGTTCTAGGAGAGAAAGGAGGGTACAAGGCAGCTGAATACGGCAGGCTTCGCCTTGGCTGCAGAGGATGCAATTGGGACACTTGATGAAATCCGAATCAAACCTCCAGACTAGAAAACAGCATTGTGTCTGTGCTACTTTCTTGATTTTGATCATTGTGCTCTAGTTAGGTTAGAGAATGTCCTTGTTTTGGGAAATGGGGACTGGAATGTTTATGGTTAAAGGGGCATCGTATCTGCAGCTTATTCTCAGAGGGTTCAAGAGGAAGAAAAATAGGACACATATATTGAGAGATACAGAGACAGAGGAGACAAAGAGAGACAGAGATGGAGATGGAAGGACCAATACAGAGAGAGGGAGACAGAAAAAGACAAAAACAGGGACAGAGAGAAGCAGCTAGAGAGAAAGACAGAAGCAGAGACAGGGAGAGTGAAGAAGCAAATGTGGTGACACGTTAACATTTGGGAGAATCTATGTGGAGAGTACTATTCTTGTGACTATTCTACAAATTTAGATGTTAAGAGGAGAAAAATGAACCCTTCCTCATTCTCCTGGCCCAGTTTCCTTGCAAGCCCAGCTTAGGCTTGCCAGGCCTGGCCATCTGAGGCCATGTCCCCAGGACCCAGAATCCTCCCCTTCTAACCACCTCTCCTCCCTGGCAAGATCCACTTCCATCTGCTGCCTCGAGCTCAGGTTCCAAGCTCCTCGAAGGTGTGCAGATCCAGCCCACTCTGCCTCTATCCAACCTTGGCCAGGACCCTGGGGCTATTCAGTCCTCATCTAGCCCAAGCTCCCTCCTCAGCATGTAGGTTCACTCCTGGGCCTTTTGGGCAGAAACTGTTTTAATTTTCCCTCTCTCCACTATAAATTCCTGGGTTTCCTTGTCTCTCCTTAGTCTTAGAAGAAAATGAATGCCTTTTCACTTGCTAGGGTCTGGTGCCTTTCCCAAGGCCTATCTCCTGAGCCTACCTCACATCTTACTTCAGGGCTTCTGTCATGACCCTTTCGTGCCTTCTCCCCTCCTCAGCCTCAGAGCCAGGTCAGGCTTCTCTGGAGAATTGAGCCTCCAGCCTGTCATCAGTTCCCAACCTTCTCTACCCTCTGTCACATAAGGTAATTCCTCAGTTCACACTTCCTGCCTCTATATCCACTTGTGAACACGTTGATGTTGAGTTTTCACCCCCTCGGCTCCCAAAGTGGCACAGTGTCAAATACACAGGATTTAGAACGTCAAAACTTGAGTTCCAGTCTCTGCTGCCTCTCCTAAGAGCTGTGTGACTAGTGGTGTGTTTTCAAAATATGCAGAAAGTCCAATGCACTCAGTATGAACTGTCACCTATGACCTCCCAGTCATCCAACCCTTTGGCCTTTCAGACTCTTTATCCTGCTCACCTGTCCCTGATTTCGTCACACAATGGTCTAGGAGCCTGATGTTCAATCCATCTGTTTTCTGTGGCTCCTAATCTTTCATCTATGTTACTTGCTCTCTTGCATTCTCCCCTTTCTGAGTCTCACAGCCACTTGGACCCTCTCAAGCAGTCAGCCAGCTATTCAAATTTAACATGCCAACAGTTAGATCCATTCTCATTTGTTTTTGCTTTGCGAGAGTGGTCAAAGAAGGGGCTTAAGGACACCAAGAAGTAATAAGCTTCTGGGAAAATAATTTGATCTTCTGGAGCCAGCAGGTGACATGGACTAGACTCCCATGTGGCCAATTTTGGTTCAAGTCACAGATCTAGTGGTTTGAAAATCATGCTGGGGGGCCGGCAGGTGGCATGGTGGTTAAAGGTGCTGGACTCCCCCATGGCTGGCCACGGTTCGAGTTCCAGACCTGGCGGTTTGCTTTCTCTCTCTCTTTCTCTCTCTCTCTCTCTCTCTCTCTCACTTATTCACTCTGTCCCTCTCTGATCAAATTAAATAAAGAGAAAGATAGTTAAATAAAATAATTCTTTTTGGGGGGAGAGGTTTTTGCTATAAAACACATGTGCTCGCCAGAAAGACAAGAACTCACCCACCAGGGGGAATGGCCATGCTGCAATCCTTTCTCCTCCATTCTCCTCTCGGGATCTTGGGCATGCATGCACACACGCCCAGCGTGAGTTTAAGCCACCGGGTCCGGGACTCGAACCGCCGTCGATTACATGGGAGTCTAGCAACATAGCCATTATGCCAACTGCTGGTCCCAAGAATTTGATTTTCTAAATGTGCATTAAGGCAGCTCATCTCACTGCATGGCATGTATTATAAATTGCACAAAAGAATACCTAATGTCTGCAGTACTTGGAGCCTGTGGAAGTCTCAGTTTAGTACTGGATATTATCATCCAAAGAGTTCATCCCACTGAACAGCCTTAACTGCAAAGATCAGCCCTAGTCTCTAGGCATTTGAACACCTGCTTCAACACCGTCTACCACTCCCTTTCTCTCATGACCGCCTATCCAGTTTTCAGTCCTGACTCAAAAGCCTCACAAGCTCCCTCTTCTCCCTCCAGCCCTGCCACCAACCACTGCCAGTCCTCTTTGGCTACAGTCTGCAACACTGTCGTTGTCTCCTAACCGAGGGCCCATCCTGGGTTCCACCCCAGCCCACCCATGCTGTCTTCAACCATAGGTCACTTCCTTGAGCACAGTGCTAGAGGTATCACTCTCTATTCACAAAAGTGTGGTGGCTTCCCTTGGACTCTTAAATCAAGACCTAGCTCCCTGCCTACAAATCAGAGGCCTTCTCAGCAGGCCCCACTCTAGTTGATTCCTGGTTCCATTGTTCACCACCCACTCTTCACAGACCCTGGACTCCAGCCAAACTGAACTTCTCGCCATCTGGTGACATGTGTTCTCTCCGCCCAAAATAACCTGCTCCTATCTCCACCTGTTGAGATCCATCTTTGAAGTATTATTCAATAAATAGTACTTAAACAATTGGCTAGTTATTTAAAGGAAATTTTTAAGATTCTTTGCACCAAAATATATTCCTAATAGATTTAAATGTAAAATATGAATATATGCACACATACTCAAAAATCAAACTATAAAAAGTCCTTAAAAACATATTATTACTGAGAATCTGAAAGGGGAAATTGTCCTAGGTTTAAAAGCAAAGAATTAGGGTGCCATTAGGCAGTGTGGTAGTTGAGGGCGCTGGACTCCCACATGGCCGAATGCAATTTGAGTCCCAGACTTGGTGGCCTGCTTTCTCACTTTCCCCCTCTCTCTCACACTCTGTCCCTCTCTGATCAAATTAAAATAAATAAAAGTTAAATACAATAATTCTTTTTTACTCCTTTTTTTTTTTTGAGAGGTTTTTGCTATAGGGCGCATGCGCTTGCCAGACAGACAAGGACAGACAGAGAGACAGAAAGCAAGAAATCACCCGCCAGAAGGGATGGCCACGTGCAATCCCTTCTCCTCCATTCTCCTCTCAGGATCTTGGGCACACACGCAGACGCAACTGGCGTGAGTTTAAGCCACCGGGTCCGGGACTCAAACCACGGTCAACTACG
>NW_006204006.1:927175-927660 GCF_000334495.1 Tupaia belangeri chinensis | reverse complement strand
TAGAGGTTTTTGCTATAGGGCGCATGCACTCGCCAGACAGACAGAGAGACAGAAAGTGAGAAATCATCCCCCAGGAGGGATGGCCACGCCGCAATCCCTTCTCCTCCATTATCCTCTCAGGATCTTCGGTATGCACGCACATGTGCCCAGCATGAGTTTAAGTCACCGGGTCCAGGACTCAAACCGTGGTCGACTACATGGGAGTCCAGTGACATAGCCATTATGCTAACTGCTGGTCCCCCAATAATTTTTTTTTTAAAAAGCAAAGAATGAAATTTCAAAGGAAACAAGCAATAGGTCTAACTCATTAAATAGAACTTGATTCAATAATACCAAACTGGTAACAAATGAACAGAGGGAGAGTTTTTTCTATGAACCAAATATTGTGGCCCCCTATGCAGAGAAGTTGTATTAGTATAGAAATCAGGAAGTTGTTTCATTAGCAAGAACTTATAGGAATTGGATGGACATCTTTCAGGAAGATC
>NW_006204006.1:918950-927149 GCF_000334495.1 Tupaia belangeri chinensis | reverse complement strand
CCCTAGGGATTTTAAATTCCAAAACTTCTCCAAGGATGGAATTGTGTGGTTTTGTTTTGTTTTGTTTTGTTTTTAAGAGAAAGATTTTGCTCTAGGGTTCATGTGCTTGCCCAAGAAACAGAGAGACAGAAAGCGAGAAATCAGCCCCCACCCCGGGGGGGGGGGATGGTCACACTGCAATCTCTCCTCCTCTTGGAATTTTGGGTGGGCACTCACACATGTGAATTTCAAGTCTCAGGTCTGGGACTCAAACCACAGTTCGCTATGTGGGAGTTCAGCAATGTAACCATTAAACCATCTGCTAGTCCCAGTGTTTCTATTTTTGTTTTTAGATTTTTCCAATAGCATGTGTGTGCTTCCTTAGAGAGAGAGAGAGAGGGAAAATGAGAAATCACCCCCCTCAGAGAGGATGGCCATGCTATAATCCCTTCTCCTTCCTTCTCCTTTCAAGGTTTTTGGACGTGCACACATGAGTGCCTGGTGTGTGTTTCAAGCCGCCAGGTCGAGGACTCAAACCACCGAATCAGCCATGTGGGATCCACCACTTGAACCACCATACCACCTGTAGACCCCCAAGGACAGAACTATTCAAGTCTCAAAATGTGGACTCTCCTAAGAGCCTGACATCAAATGCTTCCTGTATGCTGAATGCTCACAAACTTAATCTTTGTTACTCACTGCTCTTCTGGACTGACCCCAGAATCTATATTTATTACACATTCATTATAACTTAGGCATTATGCTAAACATTTTTTCAAGGATTATTGCACAGCAGTCCTGTAACATATCTTTTTTTTTTTAATTGCAGATGTCCCCAACATCCTTTTTAATTATCTTTTCCAAAAAAAGGTAACTGTTCTATTGAGGTATAATTTCTCTACAATAAACTGTATTGGTCAATGAATTTTGACACATGTGAAACCACTACCACAAACAAGATACAGAATATAGATGCTCCTGGACTTACAATGAGAGTATATCTGGAAAAATGATCATAAATAGAAAATATCAGAAGTCAGGTGCTTTACATGCACCTAAACTATTGATCATCACACTCTAATTTAGTATACCTTAAATGAGCTCGGAATACTTACACTTGCCTACAGTTGGACAAATACATCTAACATAAAACCCATTTTATATATATATATATATATGTATGTATGTATGTATTTATTTATTTATTTATTGGAGAGGTTTTCGCTATGGGGCACGTGCGCTCGCCAGACAGAGAGAGACAGAGACAGAAAGCAAGAAATCACCCCTCAGGGGGGATGGCCACGTCACAATCCCTTCTCCTCCATCCTCCTCTCAGGATCTTGGGCACGCACGCACACGCACCTGGCGTGAGTTCTAAGCCACTGGGTCCGGGACGTGAACCGTGGTCGACTACATGGGAGTCCAGCGACATAGCCATTACACTAACTGCTGGTCCCCAAACCCGTTTTATATTGATAACAGAGTTTGAATATCTCATGTAATTTATTGAATACTGTACTGAAAGTGAAAAATAGAATGGCTCACTGTTGATGCCCAGCCTTGTGAGCATCATTGTATGTAGCTAATATTGCTAGCCCAGGAAACGATAAAAATTTGAAGTACAGTTCTACTGGATGTATATTGCTTGCTTTCTTTCTCTGTTTCTCCCCCAAAAGGATTGTTTTTATGTATACAGAGTCCTAACCACTTCAGCAATAGTGGGAGTGGAAGGTTTCTTTTACAACCCAGGGGCCTCCATATGTTGGTTTGTTACCAAACACACAGGCAAGTGGCATCACGGATTTGATAAACTAATGACAATGTTTAGACTCTCTCCACTAGAGCAACAAGGCGAGCGTCAATCTCTGCTTCTGTAAGAATCTTGAATTTAGGATTTTCAACTGTAACTACACAATTTCTATTTCTGAAGGTTTGAAATCAATTCACAGAACAGTAGGTAGGTATTAATTGCAGTTTCCATTGTCTGTTCAAATGTCCAATCAAATTTATTCTTCACTTTTTTTTCAAGGAAGCTGATTGACTCAGTTTGTAAACTCCTGCTGCAGTGGCTTTAAACCCATAGTTGTAATCTGCAGAATCACACTCGTACACCTGAGGAACTTGTTCTTCATCAATACCAATTAAAATCATATGACAACCAAGAGGTCTCCTATCAGCATTCTCAGTATAGGCCTGAGAAATATCAGCAAGCTATCCTGAGATGAATACTGTACTTCAGGGAACCAGCAGTCAGCGTAATGGCTATGTCGCTGAATTCCCACGTAGTCGACCACGGTTCACGTCCCGGACCCAGTGGCTTAGAACTCACGCCAGGTGCGTGTGCGTGCGTGCCCAAGATCCTGAGAGGAGGATGGAGGAGAAGGGATTGCGGCGTGGCCATCCCCCCTGAGGGGTGATTTCTCGCTTTCTGTTTCTCTGTCTCTCTCTGTCTGTCTGGCGAGCACACGTCCCCTATAGCGAAAATCTTTCAAAAAAAAACCAAAAAAACTATACTTCAGCTGTGAAATATTGGTTTCCTTGACCAAAAATGAATATTTTCTGCTGAGACTTCCCCCTCCAGACTTATTTCTAGTGCGTAGGGATAGCTCTGTGTCTCTTTCTTTCCATTTCTGTCTGTCTCGCTGTATCTCCCTGTGACTTTTAATTTTTTTTTTTTAAGGTAAAGTATTCTCTGGGCTCTCAGGACTCTCCTTTATTGTGTTAATTGGTGCCTTTCCTCACTTTATTTAGGAAAGACACAACCCAAACCAAGCCTATCCTGAGACGGATACCATACTTCAGCTGTGAATTATTGGTTTCACATGGTTTTCATTTTTGCTTTTTAAAATTATAATCTTATGTTTTTTTATCCTCTTTTTCTTTTTCATATTATTTTCTCTTCTTTCCTCTTTAATTCTTTTCCTTTTTTCTTTATCTTTATTCATTAGCTGATCAGCCTCTATGCACTAAGTGTCTAGACAGATCCAAGTGAACGGTTTCCAAACATCTGAATATGATTAGGGTCAGAATATTCCTCTCTTCACCTTGAATCTGGTGCACAAAGAGTGAACATGGAACAGAGGAGAGATTGCAGATCACCTCCTTCTGCTTGCCTTTGAACGCTCAGTTTGAACATCAAGAATTAGGAAGAAACACATCATCCGTCAGATGACTAGAAATCACCACAGGATCACAAGAAATATGGGAAAGCAAGACAATACCTCTCCTCCAAGGGAAAAGAACAACACCTCTTCATCCTCAGAGAGTACAATGAAACTCATGGAAATGTCTGATAAGGAATTTAGAATATGCATAATGACAAAGCTAACAGAGATGAAAGAGAAGAGAGACAATGAACTGCAGAAGAGGCAGGAGAAAGGAGCTGGTGAGTTCCAGGAGGTAAGGAAATTCTTGCAAGATCTAAAAGAGGAAATACACACTCTAAAAAAGAATCAAATGGACCTGTTATAGATGAAAGCTATAATACAGGAAGTCAAAATCTCCCTTGAAAGTATTAAAAGCACACTCAATCATACAGAAAATCAAATCTCAGATGTAGAAGATAGAATTGCTTGCCTATAACAATCCACCATGAAGACTGAGAAAATGCCCCCCCCAAAAAAGAGAATAATATGAGAAATACTAGATACCATCAAACATCCAAACATCCAGGTAATTGGTATCCCAGAAGGTGAAGAGACTCATAAAGCATTGATAATCTATTCCATGATATCCTAAAAGAAAACTTTCCAAACCTAGAGAGGCACTCAAAGATCCAGTCCCAAGAAATACAAAGGACTCCAAATAGAATGAACTCAAGAAGATCTTCTCCAAGACACATTATAGCCAAATTGACCAACACCACAGACAAAGACAAGATACTAAGATTGGCAAGAGAGAAGAGTCAAGTTACCTACAAAGGATATCCCATCAGGCTAATAGTGAACCTCTCATCGGAAACAATGCGAGGGAGGAAAGAATGGGAAAATATACTCAAAGTGTTAAGGGAAAGCAATTTCAATCAATACTGTACCTGGCAAGATTATTCCTCATATGGGAAGAAAAGACAAAGACATTCTCAGATAAACAAAATCTGAATTTACCAACACTAGACCAGATCTCCAAGGATTCTATACCAGGAAAATCAAGTACAGACACACAGAAATAAGACTTCAAAAACTAAGAAAATGACCAACTTAATTGTAGAGACACGTCTGGAGTTGAATACTATATCCCAGAATTTAATCGAGAAGATCGGACCACAACAGAAGATAAAGTACATGAGACTGAACAAGTGAAATAGCATTTTTTGACTTTTGACTAAAAGATTGGTGATTGGGATGAGAATTTAGCATAATGGCTATGCTGCTGGACTCCCATATAGTCAACCACGGTTCGAGTCCTGGACCTGGTGGCTTAAACACATGCTGGGTGTGTGTGTGTGTGCGTGCTTGCCCAAGATCCCGAGAGGAGAATGGAGCAGGAGGGATTGTGGATTACCCCCGGGGGGTAATTTCTTGCTTTCTGTCTCTCTGTCTCTCTATGTCTTTCTGGCGAGCACACATGCCCTATAGCTAGAACCTCTCCAAAAAGAAAAAGGAAAGAAAATAAAACATTGCTGATTTTATTCTAGGCTTTAATTTTCTGGTTTTAAGGATTTTTGTCCTGTCTTGAGCTGCCGATAGGGTCATATACCTAATATTTGAACAAAATCCCAAACTGTTTCCTGGCTTTCTTTCTTTCTTTTTTTTTTTCTGGAGAGGTTTTTGCTATAGGGTGTGTGCACTTGCAAGAAAGACAGAGAGAGACCAGCAGTTAGCGTAATGGCTATGTCGCTGGACTCCCATGTAGTCAACCGCAGTTCGCGTCCTGACCCAATGGCTTAAAACTCATGCCGGGAGCATGTGCGTGTGTGCCCAAGATCCTGAGAAGAGAAGGGAGAAGAAGGGATTGTGGCATGGCCATCCCACCTGGGGGGTGATTTCTCGCTTTCTGTCTCTCTGTCTCTGTCTGTCTGTCTGGCAAGCGCACGCGCCCTATAGCAAAAACCTCTCCAAAAAAAAAGAAAGAGAGAGAGACAGAAAGCGAGAAATCACCCCCCAGGGGGGATGGCCACGCCACAATCCCTTCTCCTCCATTCTCCTCTAGGGATCTTGGGCATGCATGCATATGCACCCGCAGTGAGTTTAAGCCGCTGGGTCTGGAACTTGAACCGTGGTCGACTACATGGGAGTCCAACAACATAGCCATTACGCTAACTGCTGGTCCCTCCTAGCTTTAAGTTTTAAGCGAAGTTTCTTAGCATTTCTTTAATTTGTTAAAGCTAAAACTGCTTTTCTTTAAATTAAAAAAATATATGAAAAATACCTTGTTAATGACCACTGTAAGCTTTCTAGCATCAGCTAGGTGCTACCTTATAGTATATTCATTCTACTCAGAGTTTCATGCCTAAAGTCAGACATGTATTCACTGATATGTACATCCCAGCTGAACTTGCTATTGAAAGTAGTTAGATTATTTAAGAAATTTTGTGAATCAATAAAATGTGGGGGAAAAAAATGGAAAACAACTGTAGACACCTGAGATAGTGTGGGAGGCAGTTGGGAAATGGCAGAGGGTCAGAAATAGGGATTAAAAATATATATACATATATATACATATATATATATGAAAGTAGAAATGGAAAATTGATGATAACATGTATGATTAAGCCACTATGCAGTGTATTTTGGATGGAAAATCACATTTTGTATGCTATAACAATGCTCAGGAAATGAATGTAAATTAATTCATTTAAAATGATTCAGAAGAAAATTACAGTGCATTTGTGACTAGATTCTAGCTATGTCCATAGTTTTAGCTTAAGGTATTTTGTGAATCAATAAAATGTGGAAAAAAATAAAATAAACAAAATATACAAAAAATCAGCAATTATTTTACACAGCACAGGAATCTCTTAACCATATTTCCAACTAGTTGCCTCATAGCATGCCCCCTGTGGCTAGGATTGGCTATCAATTATTGTTCCTGTCATCACACAGTCAATGTTTTCAGTTATCTTGAATAAGTGAGTCACTGTGCTGGAATCCACTAATTTGTCAAGAACTTTTTTCTGTGTGACAATTACTGCACAGTCTTTCCCTCTGACAGCTACTGATGTCAGGCCAACCAGGTTAATAGCCTTCAAAGCATATTCTACTTAGTAGACCTGGCTCTCAGGTGAAAAAATGGTGATGTGGCAGTTGAAACTGGCTGGAACCATGGGACATGTTGGTGCATCCACTACTTCCAAATACAATCTCTGAGTCCTGCCACATATTGCTTTCAAAACATCATAAAACTAAAATGTTGTAAGTGAAATATAAGTCAGGGAACACTTGCATTTCCATCATCCCTAAATTTCTTTGTACCCCTTTCCAATATATACTTCCTTTTTTAATAAAAGAGATATTTTGGGACCAGCAGTTAGCGTAATGGCTATATCACTGAACTCCCATGTAGTAGACTGTGGTTCGAGTCCCAGACCTGGTGGCTTAAACTCACACAGGGTGCGTGTGCGTGTATGCCCAGGATCCCGAGAGGAGAATGGAGGAGAAGGGATTGTGGCATGGCCATCCCCCCTGGGTGATGATCTCTTGCTTTCTGTCTCTGTCTTTCTGGTGAGCATCTGCACCCTATAGTAAAAACCTCTCCAAAAAAAAGAATTATTTTATTTAACTTTATTTATTCACTTATTTTTAACTTGACCAGAAAGAGGGAAGAGAGAGAGAAAGCCGCCAGGCCCACCACTGAAACTGCAGACAGCCATTAATAGTCCAGTGCCCTTAACCACCTCAGCTCCTGCTGGCCCCTAAATCCCTACTTCTATGCCCAATTACTGATCTACTTTCTAACTGTTATATAAATAATATATAACTGTTTTCTTTTTCCTTTTTTGAGATATTTTTACTATAGAGTGTGTCCACTCTCTGGAGAGACAGAGACAGAAAGGGAAATCGCCTCTGCTCCCCTGCCCAGGGGGATGGTCACACCGCAATCCTCTCTCCTCCATTCTCCTCTCGGAAAGGCACCTGGGTGAGTTTTAAGCCAGGGGTTTGGGACTCAAACCGCGGTCGACTACGTGGGAGTCCAGCAGTAACCATTACGCCATCTGCTGGCCCCATATATACTGTTTCCTAGACTGTTAAATAAATTATGTCCTACTGTATATTCTGTATGGACACGTATTCACGTTCCCTGGCTAACTACCTAGAAGTGAAACGGTTGGATGTAGAAACTGCTAAATTGCTTTCCAAAGTATTTATACCATTTTACATCTTCACTAGCAGTGTATAAGAGTTGCAATTGGGAACCAGCAGTTAGCGTAATGGCTATGTCGCTGGACTCCCACGTAGTTGACTGCGGTTTGCGTCCCGGACCCGGTGGCTTAGAACTCACACCGGACACGTGTACGTGCGTGCCCAAGACCCTGAGAGGAGAATGGAGGAGAAGGGATTGCGGCGTGACCATCCCCCCTGGGGGGTGATTTCTCGCTTTATGTCTCTGTCTGGCGAGCGCACGCGCCCTATAGCAAAAACCTCAAAAAAAAAAAAAAGAGTTGCAATTATTCCACTTTTGCCAACACTTGATGTCATTTTTAAAATTTTAGTCATTCCAGCACGTGTTTAGTGATATTTTAAAGTGATTCTTATTTGCATTTTACCCCACCTCATTACAGATGGCCTTCTTTGACCTCTCCCACCCTACAATATCATCTATGGACACTCCTCAGGCACACACATCCCCAGATGCTCTGTGCTCCCAGTGTCACGCCCTTGGTATCTCTCTGAGGCCGTCCTCTCTGAGAACACTCTCCTCCAGAGTCGCTAGGCTACCTCCAGTTTGATAGTTTCAGATCATGCTTCTTCCTGAGAGCATCACAGACCGGTCAGCCAGCCATAGGGTGCACAGGTTGGTCCAGGTGGCAGGCAGGGGACGAGTGTGCTAAGCGAACGCCCAGGAAACAGTACGGAGGAACCTGGGCAACACTGGAACTTAACCTGTAAATGTCAAGAGAAGGGGCGTGCGAACACGAGTAAAAGGGTCTGAGTCATGCTAGGACTGACAGGCAAGTCGCTAGCTAGGCCGGGCAGCCAAACAGCAGTAGAGACACACCACCGAGCCAATGCTGGAACTCACTCTAGTTCACCGCCCCTGCGGCGCAGCCCGTGACGTCATCCC